>NW_022195219.1:0-7861 GCF_008641045.1 Pistacia vera | reverse complement strand
AAATTAAAACAAAAAACATAATGGAAACATATAAAAAAGCCACTAAAATAGCATCACTAAACCCAAAACCCTAGCGGATAAAAACTTGTTAGAAGAGAACCCACTATTTAGAAAAGAAAAAAAATTAAAAAAAAAAAAAAAAAGCCCACCATTAAAAGATGGGGCATACTACTTGGATTATGAGAAGCCTAGCCTGCCACACCAATTCTTTAAAAACTCCAAAGTAAACTTCCATCCCTCAATGAAATATTGACTCTCAAAGCAGCAGGATAGATCCGAAATGGCGGCCCTGTGTTATACAGAGAACTGTTCAGAAGTTGGATTCTGTACTATGCCTCAAAACTTCTGTCGGAACTCCTCCCAAGAAGGCTCCAGTTGACCAGACCGCCTTCCAGCACCAGCCGGGGCTAACAACCATTTGCAACTCCATTTGCCAAAACCACCTTCTCTGTGACAACTGGTTTACCACCCTTGTGGGCATCTCCAGTTTTTGCAACTGATCCATTCTCAGTGATCTTCACATCACCGTTAGCCTGAGCAGTGGAAGTAGGTTCTTTGCTCAAATCTGTGGCACCCTCCAATGATTTCTGTGACTTCAGATCACCATTTGAAGCTTCTTTCTTTTCCTCTGTGGGTTTTCCCTCCCACACCTGTGCATTGCAAAGATCAAGAAAATGCAATAAAAAATCAGCCTCGATGAAAACAAAGTCACCAAAAACTCTAAGTAGAAGGTTATCAGGAAAACTGAAAATCAAATTGGTATTCTGGGAAAGGGTATATCATGCCTGTTTCTGAAACTGCTGTTGTTTAGCCTTCTTTTCTTGAATGGTCTTCTGCCGAGCTTCATAAAACCCAAAGTCGTCCAAAATACAAGTTTTACTAGAATGTTCCTTGAATATTTTGATCATTTTAAGTCCCTGTTCTACCTTGACCTGCACAACCCCATTTAAGCTTGCAATTGGAAAAGAGAAGAAAAGAAACATGACGACGATAAAAATAAAGTGTTCAATTTTTTTTGTTACTATAAGTTACATGTATAACCATAACTACCTCTTGGGTGTCCCTGCTGTTAGTGACCGGCTTGTTCTCATTGTTCTCAAGAGTAATGTGTTTCAACAAACTATTGGGCACATCCTTCACAACATGCCATGTCACTGGGAAACAGCCAGTCCATTTATCTTGTTGCCAATACTCCACATTCTTGTTAAAATCAACAGGTCCTGACATCTCCGCAAGGCCAACAAACTGCCCACTTGTATTGACCTGTCAAAATTTCAAAAATTAGAGTGAGTACAAAGGAAATTGTAACATCAAATAATTTATAGATTAGTTTCACCAGATTCTCACCGAGAAGAAAAGAAACACAGGGCAGCCACCAGACTTTTGCTGAGCCTCCTGGTATGCGGCATCAAGCTTCTTGTTTCCATTTGGGGTGCTAGCCCAGACATTATACTTGATGCTCTTGTGGACATCATCCTCACTGTATGACTTAATCACAAAGAATTTAGCATTGGTATAATCCTCTGGGAAATCGGCTTTATTGTATTGTTCTCTGTCTGGAATCGCGGTAGTTGCCTTCTCTTCATCAGTAGTTCCATTTGTCTGCACATTCTGCTCTTTGACTGCTAATGCAAGAGGCACTGAGCCCTTCTGGTTCTTAGAACCCTTGGCTCTTGGTCCTCTGTTAAGCTCATTCAAACCATCCATGTTCTCATTACCATAACCAAAGTAACCACGTCCCCTGGTTTTATACTTGCCATCAACAGCCAACCATCCACCACGCCCATTTGTTCGTAAATCATAACCATTGGAACCAAAGCCCATTCCAGATCTAAATGTGTTACCATACTGACCATATAACTTGTTTGGATACATCCTATTCACATTCATAAAACCCTGTGCAGTACCCATTGGTCGAGGTTGGTGCAAACCCTGTAAGTCAAAGAAAAGAAATCTTTCACTTGGCAAACAAAAACAATTACCTCCTTATGATAATACTGCAAAAATTTGAAAAATTATATACACACACATACTTGAGTAACAAAGCAAACAATCAACCGCATAATGTCATACTCATAATTATCAATTTCATCTAATAAAATTTAAATGACAAAAGAATTCAGAGTTGTAATCCTCCACAAATTTTTCCCATAATGTTTGTTCACACTAAGTTTTAATTTTGCCCCTACCAATTTCTTTTTCTGATACATGGGTACACAAACAAAAAAAAAAAAAAAAAAAAAGCAGGTAAAAGTAAATCAAGCATACCATGTAATGAGAATTTGGACGGTAATTTTGATTTCTTGAAGAAGGAACGTTGTTGCCATTTGATATTGAAGTACCGTATGTTGTGCTATTAACTGGCCTATGCTGCGAATCTGGAGTCATTGAGCCATCCAACCATGGGATAGGAGACCGCATTCCATCAAAGCTAAATCTTGGATCTTGATAGCCAGATGCAGGAATACGCCCAGGCAATGAACCCCTTCCATATGTATTATTTGAGTTAAAGGAAGAGGTTTGATATGATGGTTTAAAAGGAGCAGCACCATTACTCCCCTTAACTCCTCCATTTGCAACAGTATTGGATTTCCCATTAGCTGTTTCTACAGGCAAAGGCTTCTGCTCCGGAGCTGCAGAGGTTGAAACATCAGATGGAGGTGGAGCAACAGGATTGGGGGAGTATGGACCACTGGTTGGAGTAAGTGGCTGGAAATAGTGCGGATACTGGTAGTGCTGAGGTCCATATAGCTGACCATCAGTTCCCATGGTTGGAACCGGTGAAGTTGCTGGTGAATATGGCGCATAGGGTGCATATCCATAACCATGGTGATACATAAGAGACCCATTATCCCCATACACTCCCTGATAATATACCATGAGAAAAAAATAAGAATTCGTCAGAACCGAAAATACACTGGGCTAAAACCATCTCAGACACATCAAATCATTTTGGAAGAACGATAACTTACAGATGTCATCTCAACTCCATCTTGACCTACAAATCTGTAGTCCTCCCACTCGTTCACATTCCCCTCGTACCCTACACAAATAATTCATCATGATGATATAGACTGATTAGCACCAAATAAGCCAACCGGAATTCTAATACAACAGAAAAACTCAATAGTAATGAATCTTCAAGGCGAAGTTCAAAAGTTAGCCCTCACCTCCATAGTAGAAAGTAGAAGGATAACCATTAGGGACAAAGCACATGTTGGGATCCACAAAATCATTCAGAAATGGGGTTCCCGACCGCTCTGATGGGATCTGACCCGTTGCAGCATTACCCGAATCAACAGACCCAAATTGATTGCCTGGAGGCTGTGTAGAAAATCCAAATATTACTGAACCATTAGTCTACATTCATCACAAAATAAATTCCCACTAAATATGTCCCGAAGGCAAAAGCAACAACTACTAAAGCAAGTATAGCCTACCTTCTTGGTAGGTTCAGGAATTTCAAGAGTCTTGGGCTGCGAATCTAACGACAACTTCTGCAGCAAATCTGAAGCTTCTAAAGAAAGCATAGTAAAGGAAAACATATTCTTTTCGATGAATCGTCCAAAAACCAATATTCAAACTACCATCCACTACATGCTCCAGTTACTAGAATTATAATTCAACAAACAAATAACCTATAACCTAGAAAAAAAGTATTCAAACGGTAACAAAACCGCAAGCAGTTCACTATGAATTCAATCATTGAACAATAAAATTCAGATCCTTAACCACAAACAATATTACCAGCATACCAGAAACAAGATAAACAATAGAAATCACAACAGAACATCAAAATTTCAGCAATTGAATCAAAACAAACCATAACTAAACACACCGACATAATAGCACAGACAATATTTCAACAAACCTAAGCATCATACACCTAATAAGAACTCCAACTTTGAAAAACTAACAATCATACACAAAGCAATCACCGCATAAAACCCAATAATTACGCGCAAATCCCTAAATAAAACCGGATCTACACAGAATACAATCAAAATACATTGAAAAACAGAAAAGTAACAAGAACCCAGATGGATCCAGACGCAAAGCAAGAAAATTAAAAGTAACCCAAATGGTTATTTTGATAAAGGATACGATCTACAGGAGGAGCAACTGTAGTAGCCATGAATAACACAAGAACACAACTAAAACAACAACAAAGAACGGATCTTGATGTTTTGTAATCTTATAAAACCCTAAAAAAAAATTGGGGAAAAAAATTTGGGGTTTAGAACCCTAAAGATAAGTAATTGGAAATGGGTTACTCTTCTCACCAAAGCTCGCTCACACAGCCGCCAAGGGTTTGGGTTTAGCGAAAGAAAAAGAGGGTTTTGTCAATCCAAAAGCGGTGATTCAAATAGCACCACGGACGCCTTCTTTTGGGTCTCACCCGCAGGTATTTTATGATCTCATTACTGTGATATGATTGGTTGGATCTGACACGTGGCGGTCGATGAGTGGGTTTAATTATTCAATTGTTTTTGTTTTATTAGGAGGTGAGGTTGACTTGGGTGCCTTCATGGGTGATGGAGTTTGAGTAGTGGAAATTTCATTTGCAAATCCTGTGGTGCAAGTGTTCGAAACCCTAATTGGAAAGCCACGTGGAGGGTTCCTATTGGGTATATTATTGGGCCTTGAGTGTTCTTCATGGGCCTTGGTGGAGTTAGGAGTGACTCAGAAGAATGATTTTGTTTGCACAGTTTTGTTTAATCTTTTATTTTAGATTTTATTTGTGTTTATAATCATTTAAAAAATCTCTTTTAAGGTGGAAATGAAATTTCACTTTTTTTTTTTAATTGATTTAATAGATAAGACCCTACATTCAATTTCTTTTTACTTTTATCCTCTTCAATTTAGCAACTAGAAAAAACCCTATAGTGCTTGAATTGTTAGAGTTTGGTCAATTTTAGCTCTTGACGTTGGCACTAGAGTAATTTTCTTTTTAATCTTTTAATTTCTTATTTTTAGAAAATTAAAATAACTCTTAGATACATTTACTATTCTTTCTTTTAAATGTCTTTTATTTCGTAATTTTGTTAAAAATAATATATTCCTTCCTTTTTAAAAATAAATATAATTACTTGATTTATTTGTTAGATTAAAGAAATTTTAATATTTAAAATTAACACTAATTTGGATAAAAATAAAAAATCTAGTGACTCTAATGTTGGAATCACGTGAACTCTAGCACTAGAGTTGTTAGATTGAAGGCATCAAAGTTGAGCAGGGGTAAAAATGGAACAAAAGTAGATAAAAGGTCAGAATTTTTTAAGTTGTTTTTTTTTTCTTTTTTTCAATTTTGAGTGTTAATCTTATATTATCTCCAAGTAATATAAGATTTCGGTATTCTTCAAATACCAATAATGGCTACTGTTGGTAATATTGGAGATAATCTGATTACCTCAATTTTCTTAGATATTATAAGATTACTTAGGTAATCCTTGTTTTTTTTACAATTCTATCATTTATTAATAAAATTTTAGGACAATAATGCCCTTATTTTTAAATTTATTTATATGAATACTGTTTTTACCATTTCACACCATTTAATTAATTTTTTGGACAAAATTACCCTTGAAATCAAAACAAATTTCAACTTACCCAAGCCACCACCCCCACTCGCCTGCTGCCAACCAAACCACCGCCGGCTGCCATAGGAAGTCGTCGACAGTCACCTGGAGTCGTCGTGAGCAGCCCACCGTGACCGAGAGGCCTTGATATGGCCGTTTCTAGACATATTGATGGCCGAAAAGGCCATATCAGGAGCAGATCTGGCGAAAATGGCTAGATCTTGCCCAGATCTGGCCTGATATTGCCGTTATCAACCATCAATATGGCCAGAAACGGCCATATCGGAGCTTTGTGGTCACGGTGAGCTACTCACGGCGATTTTCGGAGACTTCCAGCTGTGGTTTGTGGTGGCGGCAGGGGGTGGGGGTGATTTTGTCATAAATTCAAGTTTTATATAAGCAGGGGTGTTTGAGCTAAATCTGAAATATTAGGGGTTCAAAAACTATTATAAAATTAATAATAAAAATAATATTATATTAATATTTAAAAAGAGCGCAATTTAGTATTTTAAATAATATACCCACCAATTTATTTCCTCTAACCAAACATATTAATATAACATATCCACCAATTAACCAAACACATTTTCCTAAAGATTCCCAGTAATCTTCAAGGTAATATAAGATTCCAATAATCCAACATTCCCTGAACCAAACGCCCCTTGAAGATTACTGGGAATATTATATTAATGACAAGATAGATTACCTTGAAGATTACAAGGAATGTTATATTAAATGTGTTTGGTTAGATTAGAATAAATAGGTGGGTATGTTATATATTATAAATTACTGAATTGCTTTTCTTTTTTAATATTATTATTATTATTTGAATTTTTTTTTTTTAACCCCCTACATTTGAGATTTTGCTAAAACACTCAAGCCACAATAGAAGTTTAAAAATTACCCAAAACACCCCCACCTACCTAAAAGTATTGTCGGCCGCCAGCCACCACCAGAATGGCGCATGACTGGCCAGATATGGGCAGTCATGCTTTGATTTGGCCGTTTTTGGCCAGATTAATGTTGTACGGACCCAAAAGATGCATGTGAATGTTATGGATAAAGAGATAGTAAATACAATAAAGACAGTTTTTAAAGTGGTTCGGATGCTAAGGTAGCAAGTCTACGTCCACTGATGCTTATATAAATGATAAAGGTCAGGTCGCTTTTAGCGGACTGACTTTACAATAATGTTACAAGGTATCTAATGCTGAGAATTCTAGGAGAGAGAGAGTAATTAATCAAGCGTAAAATATGTCAATCCCCCTTTATGAGAGAGGAGCTCCCATTTTATAGTGGGAGACCTTGAGGTAATGATCACTAAATCTGTAAGTTGGTGGGATTATCCGTGCAAATCCTTTTTTATGTCACATTGCCCACATTCCAGAGTGATTCGCGCGATTTAGAGCAGGGATTGGACACGTGGGAGTACCACAGCTCTTGACTAGCCTGACGCGCACCCACTATCCTGATGGACGCATGCGGTGGTTGTTCCAATGATCTAACTTTTGTGGGCTAAATGGACCTGACGTCAACCCTTGTATTTTTTAGGCATAACATTCTCAATTCCCGTTCAACAGAAGACTAGGGTTTGTCTGTTTGTTAACATGTGTGCCTATCAGTCTAAATATAAAGAGTACGAGTTTGATCACGTGCATTTTGCTTCAGCAATAAACTCAAAACCACATACTCTGAGTTTTTTTAATAGGGAAAAAGGTAGTATGTTTTTTTGTTTTAGTAATCGGACCAGTTTGTATACATTTCAACTAATATTCGAGGTTTATTGAACACTCTATAAACCCAGGAGAAAAAGTTATTATGTTGTTTTAGTCTTCTATAAGGCAACCATATATGTTTGTTTGGATTTGGATTTGGATGTAATATTAGGTAATCGGTGATCTGTGGGTCCATCCATACCCGCATGACCAGGTATGGGTGGTGTATTCCTTTACTCGTTCACATTTTTGACCTGCAAGCTTGGTATCCATTTGACCCGTACCTATCATTACCCGGCTCGTACCCACTCGACGTGCCTGTTTGCTTGGTCTACCCATGGGTGCATTTGGTACGTTGCACTAGACAAGAATGAATATTTTGTGTTGAGTTGGAGTGGATTAAATTTAATATTGTCCCTTGGTACAATAACGGACTAAATATGTAAGCAATTATTTAAATAAAATCTAATTATATAAAAATTAAATTAGTGAAATATTTAAGAAATCTAAATTAATAATAATAAACCTTTTAAATAACAATTTTGAATACGTAATTTTTTTTTTTTT
>NW_022195218.1:0-1237 GCF_008641045.1 Pistacia vera | reverse complement strand
AGTTGATATAAGTACGGATGACGATGATAGTCATGTCACTGGGGCATTGGTATGGATTAGCGGTTGGTGAACTGTTTTTCGAACGTGACCGAATAACGACAAATCACTTGGAAAAACATGTAATCAATTATTTATCGTTTGGTTATATCAGTGCACGATGTAGTCCTTTGACCTGAGACATTGTAGTTAGCATACGGTGTATAAGTACGAGACTAATCATGTTTCGTATAATAAAGCCTATTTGGTCATGCGTTGTGTGTATGCGGAAACGAACGATGGTCAAGAGGGGATCCATTGACTCAAAAATATAGAATCAGGAGTACCGCTGACTCCATCTGGATTCGAGTTCCTAGACGAACGTCGATAAACGTCAGAAAACAGAATCTCTGGCCAGAGTCTATTATTAGTCATACAAAAGCAAGTTTGTGATGACGAGCTCCGGACATATTGATCAACGATTCGGTAGAAGATTGAGTTTAGGATTTTGACGTTCCATGAATCCGTGCTTGATCAGGATATTTCAATGGAGGGACTTTACCTGCATGGTACGTATGATCTGAAATGGGTTCGATGAAGTATTTCTTCATCGTGGTTTAGGGACTATGGCACATTGCTAGATGTTTACCATAGTCGTTGGGCCTTCGGACAGGTTTTCGGATTCATCTAGAACCTGCTCACGGATTGTAACGCCCCGTTTGAGGTACGTACTTAAGATTTTTTGTATTACTTAAAAGTTCATTGATTCAGTTTCAATTGAGTTTGTATGTTGTCATGGTTGGTTGGTTGGTGAGTCTTTGATTGAAATGGTATGTTGAGTTGGTTGAATGGTTGCCTTGAGATTGGTTGATTTTTGGTGAAGTTTGGAAATCCAATCTTCGCTGGGGCGAAGAAGAAGCTTCGCCACGACGAGGAGGAGCTACACCCACGGGTAGGTTCTGCCCTGTTTTGCCGGGGCGACAGAAAGTTCTTCGCCGCGGCGATGAGCCTAATAAAAAGTTTCTTGAGTTTTCTAGAGAATTCTTCCTTTGGGGCATAATGACCATTCTACCCCTAATTAGTAGGAATAGTGAGGAGTAAAATGTAAGGAAATTAAGTAGAGAATGTGTTGGTAATAAGGGTGTATTTGCAAAGAATCAAAGGATATGGATGGAATTTCAAAGGAAGGACAAGGGCAAAATGGGAAATGATGCTTATAATATGATCTAAAAAGAGTTAAAGTGTAGAGAAACCCTTTATT
>NW_022195217.1:0-214711 GCF_008641045.1 Pistacia vera | reverse complement strand
ATACCCAAAACGATTTGGAAATTTTGAAATTATAACAGAAAAAAACGTAATATCTCTCCAACCTCTGTCAATCTGTCGTTCTCGCTGATGACTTCACTGGTGCCGTTCTCGTCCCTATCGTGACTTGTCTTTGTCATTCTAAGATCCTGATTCTGTCACCAACTTGATTCGTTACTTGAGTATCTAAAGGCCAGCTTAATAGTTTGGGTTGGTTTTCTCCTTAATTAAGGCTATTACTTTTTGTCTTATGGCTGGGCTGGAGGGTGGCTGCTATTTCTGCAAGTTGGGGTTCAGTCAGCTTGTTGGTTGTTGGTCCTCTTGGGTTGTTGTGCGCCCTACTGCAGTTTCTTTTAGCTGGGATTGTGCCTGTAGGGCCTCTATTTGCTTAATGTTTGTTGATTATCTACGCTTGTAGTATGTCTTGCTACAGTTTCTTTTAGTTGGTTTTAGCTTTTGACTTGTCCTTTTTTAATAGGTTTGCTTGAAAGTTGGAATGCAATACTATACTATAATATGTATATTATTATTTTGTAAAAAAATTTAATCAAATTGAAAACAAGTAAGGTGTAACTTGTTACCTTAAGTTTTTAACAACCTTAGAGACTTTTAACTTTAAGATAAATTAAACAAAAGAGTATCCACACTAAGATAAAAGAAGAATTAGGCCAAGAGAGACATTTAGGGTTCTTAGAAATTTTGATCTCTATCTTAAAATTGATATATCATTTTTTTTTTAGTCTTGTAAACAATTTAATAATTGTTTTGGACTTATTTAAATAAATCCATAATTGTTTTGGAGTTGTATATAATTCCATAATTATTATGAAGTCATTAAACTTATTTAAATAATAACATTGGATTAACATTTAATCACAATTAACAATTTAACTCTTAAATTGTTTACGTAATAATTTAACCTTTAAATTGTTCATATGTTTACAATTACAACCCATTGTTAAATTCAATTTAATATAAAGAAAATGATTAATTATGAATTAGAATTCTTTTTAATTCCAATTAGCAATTTAACTCTTAAATTATTTATAATAACTAATATAACTCTCCATCGAATCTAATTCAATGATAATGATATAAATAACTTTATTACCCTTGGTAGGTGCTAGCCAACCTTGGATAATCAACCCTCTTTGGCTATTTCTCTATTCTTCTTAGTTTTTATGTGTGACCTCTTAAGTTCACTATAGCCTAGCCGTGGGCCCAATATCATAGTCTATTCCGATATGTTTTGTCATAACTCTTTATAAACAAAACTCCTACCGATTATAGTAGGCATCTAGTAATGCTCCATAACCCTTAAGTCATAATGAAGATATACTCCAACGAACCCTTTTATAATCATATACGCTGTATAATCAAATCCTTTCATTGTCTAATCCCAATTAAGAATGGATTCATGGTATGTCAAAATCTTTATCCTAATTTTATATCAAATTGACAATCAATACATATAGAACGTGTCACCATGAAACAATCTTTTAGGTAACATTTTATATACCCTGGCCGGAGATTTCTCTTTTCCAATGTATCTTGACATTTGTCTAGGAACTTGATATCAATCTATACCAAGTCAATGGATCCAATCTTGACTATCACTTGTCTTCACACATAAACAACATATGGTCAAATCCACTTATTAACACATGACATTATTAGCCTCGTGTTTATACACCATATGAACCATATGCATTTATACAGAATCCAACCGTGATATCTCAGGTCTATGGATTAATAATACACTAGTATGATCTTATGATGCATCATTGACTACTTTTTAAATGTCCATGTGATTCATCATAAATGACCATATTCGATAAACAGTTTACTAACCATTTATCCATACTAATTCCCTAATGATATAACTTTTATAATCGTCCACACTAATACCATCACATGATATTCTACGGAGACATTCAACATGCCTACTATGTAATATTATTGCCCAATTAATATTACATATGTAGGGAATACTTTGATGATTTTGATCTTCTAAAGATTTGTATCATCCAAACATTTCACACGTAATACATATATATAAATGGAGCAATAAACCACATATGAAATAAGAACATTTTCTTTCATTAATAAGATAAAAATGTATATACAAAATATATACATTAACATATATATAAATTGTGGAAATGAATGTTATTTTGATGAAACAAGAGAGATGAAAAGAAGCAAAGATTATGGGTTTTTCTTCATGCAGATTCCTCGAGCTCAAAGCTCGAGCTAGATCCAAAACCCGCTGGAGACCGATGAACTCGAGCTTGAGCTCGAGTGACCATTTTGGAAGTGAGCTCAAGCTGAACCCAACACCTCAAGCTTGCTACTGTAGCAACCGAGCCAAGCTCGAGCAGCCAAGTACTCGGCTGGCTTATACAACCCCTATACACAACAGATGTAAGTAGAAAGACATTTTTGTTACTAAAAAATGTGTCCTGACTATGTGGACCAAAATTATAGAGACTAAAATGTATTTCACTGCATTAATACTACAATAAGATGAATAGAACAAAATTTTGTATGTTGTCGGATTAGATTAGATCATAATGAATGTGGAAATACCATTCAATGACAAAGGTTATGAACTCTCAACCATTGGGTGCGAGTTAGTGATTTCACTTGTCTATTGTGGTTGATGATATGTCAAGGTAGACCAAGGTCATCAGTGTGATGAAGCCGAAGAACAATATCGAAGACTCTTTTACTTGTTGCATATATTCTTTTTCTTTCTTAAAATAAAATAAAAATAAAAATCAAGCATGCAAATTTTTAGCTTTAGTGTTTTACGCTTTAATTTGGACAGAAGGAGACAAGTGATAATTTTATCAAATATGAGGTGAGGTTTATGATTCTCATAAAGGTTTTATCAGAAAATTAGTTCAAATGGTTGCATTCACGCATACTCTGAATTGAGATTTAGAAGGGTTGTTCATATTATTTCTTTCTCTATGAATCATTTGACATATATAAACAAAGAAGAGTAAATATGGCATTAGATTTTATTAAAAATTTTAACATGGGAATTTTAATTTATATGGCTCCTCAAAATCTTATAATCCATATAAGTTGTGAACCAGTTAATAATTATGAATCACTTGAGAGATCCTTGAATTACATCATCATTTTAATAATATATAAATAGCAATTTAGTTAATATGTTTGAAAATTGTTAAAAATATCAAGCAACTCCGATATTTAAAGATAATAAAATTATGTAATAGAGGTAATGCTATATATACAAATTAATGATTCAAACTAAAACACGATACACTCCTTCCATAAAAATTGCCAATAAACCTAATTTAATTATGGGCTGTGCAAGTTCAGAATAGGACGCAGCATAATTGACCTAGTTCATATATAGCTAAAATTTATTGTTTATCCAATTAATATAATATTATCCTTATCCTAAGGTCAAAATTAAGATGATTAATTTGTTATTGAATCTCTTGATATGTTCTCAACTTAGTTATAACAAAAATTAACACAAGGGGTGATTGGGAAAAGTGGATGAAAATGAACGACCAGGTCAAATGCCTAAAACAAGTTGGAACGACTTAAATATGTGAATGGCCAACCTCAAGCTGCCTCCGTTTTTCAAGTTACAATTTCTCTGTTACCTTCTTCGTTGGAACTTGAAATTATTTATGCAATTTCAAATTTTGGTTACATTAAGCTATGGTTAATCCTCAACACTTGACGTACGATGAGAGCATACCGCCTAACTCCACCGCCGTCGCCATTGACAAAGACAAGAACAGCCCTCATGCCGTTCGTTGGGCGATCGATCATCTTATTATAAGCAACCCGCTTATCATCTTGCTTCACGTTAAGCACAAGCACGGTCATCAAAATCATAATTATAACCATAACCATCAACATCGTAGGTACCCTCTCTCATTTATTGTCTTATTATTTATTAGTTATCTTACTACAATATGTACTGTAAGTTTTCCTCATTGTTATTGTTTTTGCAGAGAATTCCAATGGAACTACTGATGTTGATTCTGATGCCGAAATGCAACAGCTTTTCACTCCATTCCGTGGTTATTGTGCTAGAAAAGGGGTACGTAATGTTTGTAAGTGTCTGTTGTATGATAAAAAATGTAAAAAATTGTCACCTTTATTTATACAAAGTGATAAAATCTTGTCCATTTATTGATTCACATGAAACTTACCTACTTTTTAAAACAAGCTTCGTTTAATCGACAATAACTCTAATAGAAAACTTTAATATTATAAAAAATGCATAATTCAGGTTTTATTAAAAGAAGTTGTTCTTGAAGATAATGATATTCCTAAAGCACTCCTGGATTATGTCTGCAAGAATGTACTCAACAACATTGTTGTTGGGGCATCAACAAGGAATGCGCTTGCCAGGTTCTCTCTTAACACGCTCAGAAACTAATCTTTCAGTTCCATTTTCTCTAAATTTTGTTTCTAATTTGTTATGAATCTTACAGGAAGTTCAAAAGTTATGATGTATCAGCTAGTTTATTGAAATCAGCTCCGGATTTCTGTTCCGTGTATGTAATTTCCAAAGGGAAGATCATCTCAGTGCGGACCGCTCAGCGGCCTGCTGCTAATACTCCCGCCCCTCCAAGGCAACCGTCTGCCGGAATTCCACCTCAGTTCCCATCCGATCGCGATCGCGGCGATGGAGACGATGCCTCCAGGTAGCTAGCTAGTATTGGCGGGTTACATTAAGTACTTTGTTACTGTATATTGAATGTGTTTGTTTTGATGTTTTATTGAAGCAGGGGACAAGCAATGAAAGGAATGTTTAGGGTTTCAGGATCATCAGATAGAATATCATGGGAGAAAAACAACGAACAACCGAGAGGAGCATCACGGGATAGACAGAAAAGTTCTCCAACGAATATGTCAATGGAAAGTATCGAATATGCTCCTCGTGGATCAAGGAGTTCAATGAGCCGTGATTCTTTTTCCGACAATTCTGAGTATTCAGGGCCACCTGCTGTGGGATCCATGGATATGTCAGCTCATAATCTAGATTTCTCAAGTGTCAATCTTAGCCCTGCAACTTCAGCATCTTCAGTAAGTAGTGAATTCCTGTAAAAAGGGTTTACTCATAGGACTTTTATGATCCTAATATCCTTCCGATGTATTACTTGCAGCGTGAAATCGAGTCCGAGATGAGAAGATTAAAGCTGGAACTCAAACAGACCATGGAACTGTACAGCTCAGCTTGCAAAGAAGCACTCAATGCTAAAAAGAAGGTAATTACATATACCAACAATCTTATTGATTCCTAATATTTTATGTGCTTCCGCGATATCCCTATTCAGTGTTTGATACACTGACTATTCATATGCAGGCTAACGAGCTTCATCAATGGCAAATAGAGGAGGCTCAGAAATTCGAGGAGGCTAGGCAAGCCGGAGAGGCAGCTCTTGCAGTTGCAGAGATGGAGAAGGCTAAGTGCCAAGCTGCAATTGAAGCAGCCGAGAAAGCGCAGAGGCTAGCAGAGATGGAAGCACAGAGAAGAAGGCATGCAGAGATGAAAGCTAAGAGAGAGGCTGAAGAGAAGAACCGCGCTCTGAATGCATTGGCACATAATGATACCAGGTACCGAAGATACAATATAGAGGAGATCGAACAAGCTACAAGTAATTTCGCAGACTCCATGAAAATTGGTGAAGGTGGATATGGACCTGTGTATAAAGGCAAACTAGATCACACCGCAGTTGCTATCAAAGTTTTAAGACCTGATGCTGCTCAAGGCAAGAAGCAATTTCAACAAGAAGTAAGCTATTATTTTCATTTTCTTGAAGCCATTCAATTTCAGTATGAAGTTTTATTATGTAAGAAGTTACATTATTCAATTTTTCTCTTCTCAGGTTGAGGTTCTAAGTTGCATTAGACATCCAAACATGGTGCTTCTTCTTGGTGCCTGTCCTGATTATGGATGTTTGGTATATGAATACATGCACAATGGGAGCTTAGAAGATCGATTGTTGCGAAGAGGCAACAGCCCTCCACTTTCATGGAGGAAAAGGTTCAAAATCGCGGCGGAGATTGCCACTGCCCTTCTGTTTCTTCACCAAGCAAAACCAGAGCCGCTTGTGCATAGGGACCTGAAGCCGGCTAACATCCTCTTAGACAGAAATTATGTGAGCAAAATCAGTGACGTTGGGCTTGCAAGGTTAGTTCCGCCTTCTGTTGCCGATAGTGTCACACAATATCACATGACTTCAGCTGCAGGAACATTCTGTTACATAGATCCTGAGTATCAACAGACAGGAATGTTGACTACGAGATCGGATATATATTCACTGGGGATAATGTTGCTTCAAATCATCACGGCGAAGCCTCCAATGGGTATAGCTCACCATGTTGGGAGGGCCATTGAGAAAGGAACTTTTGAAGAGATGCTTGATCCAGTAGTTCCTGACTGGCCTGTTGAAGATGCTCTAAGTTTCGCGAAATTGGCTATAGGTTGTGCAGAACTGAGGAAGAAGGACAGACCTGATCTGGGGACAGTTATAGTACCAGAACTTAACCGGTTAAGAGAGCTTGGAAAGAGGGCGGGTGAATCACTCCAACTTAGTGTTGCCAACCACCATGGATACAGCAGTGTTCATGGTCGCAACTCTGCACCGCGTTCTCCTTTGACAAGTTCACATCCAACCATATCTAATACAAGCCACTCGACAGATTCAACCTAGCCTTAGACTCAGATTAAGAAGGCAATACAACGCGTTTTCGAGAATTACTAATCCAACATCCTAGCTACTTATCTTTTCAATAAGAAATCTGTTCCTGTTAGATGACAAGAAGTCCAACACCATCTTACATGTGCAGGTGACCTACACAATCAAAGAAATCTTGATGTTTATAATACCAAAGTGTAGGATGTTGTCATGTTGTGCGTGCTTAAATTTATTTTAATTTTTGTTTAAAGGAGAAAATGTATATTTTCAGTCTCCTGTTCCTTTCAGTGCTTGTAAAAATTTGCTTCTGCAAAACTTTTGTTCTCCTTGTTCTTGCAACATGAATTGTTATTCTTCTGATTATCAAAATTATACACTTCTTAAATTATTGGAACTGATCATATCCTTTTCTATCTTATTGTGAGATGCCTCTCTTTAGAGTGTAAAATATTATCAGTTGTGATAATCATTATATTGGCATTATTTTAGAAGGTGAAAAAAAAAAAAAATTATATTCAATAATTGTTGAAAAGCAAATAATATTATGGTTATAACAGCATCTCCGATGGTGCTCTTTATTTTAGAGAACATCTTCATTAATTTTTAAATATAAAGAACACAATTTTTATTCAAATCCAATAAACTCTTTAAATTTAATGAAGATGCTCTTTATTTTTAAGAAATAGACTGAATGGGAGAGAGAATTAATAAATAAAATGCATAGGAACATGTAGTTTATTAATTAAAATTAGGATAGAGAGTGAAATTTGACTCTCTAAATGTTCTCTAATTTATATTTTAAAGATAAAGAGTCTGTTGGACTCTTGTTTTTATGGATAAACTCTTTATAATAAATAGTTTAGGTCATATAAAGAGTCATTTGGAGATGCTCTAATAGTGCAGAAAAACACAACCAATCGGCCAATGAGAGTATTGCTACGTCGACGTGAGTAGAATACACTGTTCTTCAATTAGTAAGTTGTATTGCATCATATTAAATAAAAAGAAGATATTACAATCTTAGAGCATCTCCAAATAACTCTTTATATGACCAAAACTCTTTATTATAAAGAATCTATCTATAAAAACAAGAGTCGAACAGACTCTTTATCATTTAAATATAAATTAAAAAGTGAGTTTGACTCTCTATCCTAATTTTAATTAATAAATTACAAGTTTCTATGCATTTTATTTATTAATTATCTCTTCTATTAAGTCTCTTCCTGAAAATAAAGAGCATTTTCGTTAAATTTAAAAAGTCTATTAGATTTGAATAAAAATTTTGTTCTTTATATATAGAAATTAATGAAGATGTTATTTATTTATATAAAATATGCTCTCTAAAATGAAAAGCACCATTGCAGATGCTCTTACTGAGATAACTGCTTTAGAGCATTTCCAATGGTGCTCTTTATTTTAAAGAGCATCTTCGTTGATTTTTAAATATGAAAAACAAAATTTTGATTTAAATCCAATAAACTCTTTAAATTTTAGGTGAGAGAATATGTTTTTTCAAAAAAGAAACTTAATAGGAAAGATAAATCATAAATAAAATGTATGAAAACTTGCAATTTATTATTTAAAATTAGGATAGAGAGTGAAATTTGACTCTCTAAATGTGAAGAGTTAAACTCACTCTTTAACTTATATTTAAAGAACAAAGAGTCTGGTGGACTCTTGTTTCTATGGATAAACTGTTTATAATAAAGAGTTTGAGTAGAGCATCTCCAAATGACTCTTCATATGACCCAAACTTTTTATTATAAAGAGTCTATCCATAAAAACAAAAGTCCAACAGACTCTTTATTTTTAAAATATAAATTAGAGAGTGATTTTGATTTTCTACATTTAGAGAGTCAAATTCCACTCTCTATCCTAATTTTAATTAATAAACTATAAGTTCCTATGCATTTTATTTATTAATTCTCTCTCACATTAAGTCACTTTCTTAAAAATAAAGAACATTTTCATTAAATTTAAAAAATTTATTGGATTTGAATAAAAAATATGTTCTTTATATTTAAAAATTAATAAAAATACTCTTCAAAATAAAAAGTACTATTAAAGATGCTCTTATAGGATATCCTAATAGAAGTAAGAACTCCCCGGAACCCTGCCATGGAAAGGGGATTCGGAAGCCCATACCTTAAAGAAAAGTATAAACTAAAGAGACAAAGCACAAAGTTTGCTACGTAGATGATCATATTGATTCCCATGAAGATGGATTATGCTTAGAGAAAGGTATAAGAAAAAGAAAGAAAGACTTTGGATTCCCTCTATAAGTCTAGTCTCCATATGAAAATGAAATTATAATACAAATACACTTAATTAGCTGCAAACTCCGAGGAGATAATGAATTATATTCATATCCATCATCAATAGTGTTTCACCGGTATGTCATTTAACCCATTAGCACCACATTTTGGGTCCCCCAAATCATTCAATCTTCTTTTCTGATATTGAAATTTTGTGACATAAAATTTACTGTTTTAATATTATAAGATTTACATTAGACATTGATAGGGTAGATCTTTGACAAAATACATTGAAGATTCTAGCTTTGCGACAGAGATCAGTATTTGAAACAAGTGATGTTCTAAGTGGTAAACTTTTTCAAAATCTGTACAAGAAATGTGCAGAAGACTTTAGACTTTCTGGTCCCATTTGGTCCAATGTTTTATGCTATGTCTATCCACATTCCACACACACAAACAGATACCCATCAGATCACCACTACCAGAATCTCAAAAATATGCGAGTTAAACTATCATTTATTTGTTTTTTGACAATTCAAAAATCCTCTGATCTCGCTTACCGATACCCAGTCTGAAACTAGAGCCCCGCAGACTCTGGCAATCTTCAGCAAGTGTGCTAGAAGTCTTTGACGATGCTGTCTCTTCCTGTTTATAAAAAGTCTTTTAAGTAATAAATGGCGATTTTAGACTTATAATACAAAGTAGTATTGGATGTCTAAAAATCCTTTGCGGATGAGAGGCGAAAAGAGAGGAAGTAAATGTTCTCCTTTACAGCAATACAAACCACTTCATTGTAAAGATAAGCATCTGCATCAAATTTTTTCAAAGAGCCATACACACGCATGTAGAGTGTAAAGCTCTCTCCTTCCTGGGTCTTATTTGCCTCACTCCCATCAAACAGTCAAGGGTAGGCCCAATTTGTTTGCCTTTTTTCTTATTTGGAAAAATGATTAATCATCATAAAAGTTATATATATATATATATAGTCAGAGGTCAGTAAGCATGATGAGTTTTTGAGTCACCATTCAGAAAGAAACCATATCAAACACTTAACCCAAATGGATCATCATGTCAATAGTCTTGCACTCTTGAAGGTTGGAATGATGGGGATGTTGATGCTTAGTAGAGTGGCATATTCTGATGACCAAGTGGGAGTTCCTGACTCTGGTTTATTATGCATCAGTGATTGTGGAACATGTCCAACTATTTGTTCACCTCCACCTCCATCAAAAGGGTATTCATCTCCACCAACATCATCATCATCACCATCACCACCACCACCTACACCAGTTCACCATTCTCCGCCGCAGTCTTACTACCACTCTCCACCACCGCCTTCGCCACCCTCACCGCTGTCACAGTCGGCGCCACCACCAGGCAATTCATGGACTTACTGGGGAACTCCCCCACCTCCTTTTAAGTATGGTAACACACCTCCATCAGGTCAATCACCACCAACAAATGGACCCCATGACTATCCATATCCTTACTACTACTTCTATGCCTCCCAGGCCTCTTCTCTTTCCTCCCATTGTGCTTCCATTTTACTTGTAATATTGTTCTACTGTGTTGTGTTATACTGTTGTTGAGAAAGAAAGCAGCAAAATTTTGGGTTTATTCTGGGGGGAGGTGGATATGTTGGGGTCTTACAGCAGGGTGGTAGAGAACGAAAAGCCTCTGTGTATTAATTAATTTCTTTGTGATTGTTCATATATCTCAGCTTATAATTATTTGTTTGTAGTAGTTGAATGTTCAGAAATTGAAGTGATTATTTGTCTTAGAGGTTTAGAGATTATTATTATTATTGTCTTGTTTCTTTGAATTTCTTGGTTCAGTTTTCAATCAACAATTGGAAAGCAATGTCTTGAAACTGTTCTGCTACATTATTAAAAAATATTCATGATGATCAATTGGGCAGCAGGTGTAAAAGTAAAAGCAAAAGCTAGGCATGAGTTAATGGCTTAGTAGGGAAGTTCATTTCAGAGGTTGGAAGAAAAGCATCTCTGTGGTTACTCTTGAAACTTGTATACTTAACTTGTGCCTAAATAAAGGAAATAAAGCCACTCTAGCTATATGGAAACAAATGGAACATGCCAACAGATCAGGAATTAGCCCTGATTTTATTTTCATTTATATTTGTATAAAAAGAAATGAATAACACGTTTGTATATATTTCAATATAAATATTGATGAGAAACCTTGTTGTATAAGCTTTCAAACCTTACAATAATAAGAGTTTATGTAGTCTATATTAGAAACATTTTGGTCCTTATCACTGGCCGGTGGGTTGACACCGCTAATTATTAACCCCAATTTTAGGAACATAATTTTTCCATCCCTATACTTTTGTTGGGAATCTTGTCCAGCGGGATCGGGTTTTTCGGGGTATCCAACCCCGCCAGGTTTTTTTGCTATCCTAACATTTAACAAACTTTGGTTATTCTATTAATTGACTTGACTCTGCGACTAAAATGTTACTAAAAAATTCTACTCAGGCCAAACCTTAGGGATAAAAATAATTATCTCGGCTTATATGGACCCATCGGCTCGGTTCAAGTTCAACTGCCAAGTTCGAGCGGCCCAAAAATCTCAGATTCAATACACAACTGCTTTAAAATCAGACAGACAAAACGGATTAATCACCACTGAAAGCTTTACAAAACACTGCAGAACATTGAGATCTGAATTTTTTTCTCCAAAATCCGAAACCCGAAGCCGAAGATGGAAACGTCGACGGTGGCGAATCTCCTCCCTCTCGCCTCCGTGTCTCAGCAACCTTATGTCTCTGAGCTCCTCTCCTTCACTCTCGATCGCCTCCACAAGGTCTCTCTCTCAGATTTTAGTTTAGTTTCATTTTTAAGTTTGAGTTTTAATTGTTTCGGTGCATTTGTTATTTTTCTTCATTGACAGGAGCCTGAGCTTCTTCGAGTAGATGCGGAGAGGATTCAGAGGCAAATGCAAGAGGTAGCGGTGGGGAATTACCGAGCATTTATAGCTGCAGCTGATGCATTGCTTGTAATTCGAGAGGAAGTTTCTTCTATTGATAGCCATCATGAATCTCTGGTAATTACTTCTTGTTATTTGGTTTCCAATGTTGCATTGTAAGTTTTGAAGTAGTAAACTAACATAGATTGCATTTTATCATGTAAATATAACTTTAATTAGGATCCATTCGCATACATTAATTCACTGCTGAACATGCTGAGGTAACATAGACTTCTTTTTCTCTTACTAATTTTGTCTAGTCTCTTGGTCATTTGACTCACTGCCTATTTAATTTGAATAACTTTTTCAGAAGCTGAAGGTTCGAGTGATTCTTAAATCTTTTTTCCTGTAAATGAAATACAAAGAAGATAAGAAATAAAGCAATAAAAATGCATGTGTGTGTGCTATGTGTTGTATCCTAGCCGTCTGGTGTAGAAAATTAAGATATTTTTTTTTACTATATATAGAAAACCATGCAGCTTGTATCTCTAGCATCATGCATGTTTCAATAATTGAATGCTCCAATCCTTAGAGACCAAGAGCTTAGAACTCTCTGTCACAGGGTAAACCACCGCCTCTTAGGCCCCCACTGATTCTACCATAGAGGCCAACGAAAATTAAAGGTTTTTGGGCTACATTTAATATTTTATGTAGGGAAATTTTGCTTTAGAAAATCCGTTATCAACTGAAGAGGCTCTATGTTGACAAAAGTATTTCTTCTTCTCAATTTTCATATAAAATAAATCTCCTTTGGATGCTAACACGTCTTTTCTATATGATTAGTTATTTATTACTTAAATATGATTGGCTCTTCTTAGTTTCTTGTGGTCGTAACTCGTAGGTGTAAATGAGGGTACTCTCATTCATGTGAGCTTTATTTGTTTGTGAGGATTTTGTTAATGATCCCAGATGAATTGTCCAATTTTATGAAGAATAAATAACTCTTTGTTGATGCCTAAAACTGGCTCAACAAATAAATTGCGTTTGGGCATTAGGTTGAGTGCTCAGATTGAGTTGTTTGGCAATCTTGGAGAGTAGGTAGGATCCGTTTAATGAGTCAGGGGATTGAAAGTGTATTTGGGTTGTATTGCTTGCTGATCTAGAGTGTCTACATGAAGTAAGAATGGTTAGGATTGTCAGGCAGGGATGGCTGGCAAAAACCAACTGACATTCAAGTCAGTTTTTGGTGAAAGGAGTTTTAATAAAGAAAAGTTCCCAACTGGTGGAAACATTATAGAAAGAGTGGAAGTTGAAAAAGTGAACCTGGAGCTTGGAGATCTAGAACTTTATATAGACAATGGAGGGGCCTTGGCCTTGAGTTTCCATGATGGCCTAGTGCTGAGTGTCACAAATGGTATGCTAAAATTTATGTATCCATTTGGATTAACACATGTCAAATGTAATCTTATTCTCTCAGCATGTATCATCTAATGTTAGAAGTTGTATAATACAAAAGGTGTTATCAATCCTAACTTTGTGCAAATGGGCACGCATAGACATTGACAAACATATGTAGGATTTAATCCTTTTACATTTGGTATAGAAGCTCATTGGTGTGTATGGCTATTTGTTCTATGAGCACACAAAGTCTTGTATAGTTAAACTTTAATTTTTAAGCACATTTCTGTAACATAGTTTCTGTTTACTGTCAACTTGAAATTCAGTAAGGGCAATGAATATATATGGAGAACAAGAAATCCTAGAGGTTTTTTTTCCTTTCCAAATAGATCATTATGTGAAAAATTGTGACGGTTGTAACTCAAATTTTTACAACCTTCATGGGAATGCATATACATAGATGCAGACTCATGCATAGTATGAAAAATGATATACGTGAATGGCGAAAGATGAAAATTACAGAACCTAACATTTAACAAGTTGATTATCATTCTTCTTACTTTTCTTTTTTGTTTTTGTTTATTGTCAGAAGTAGAAGCAAAATATGAAATTGTTTCGATAATAAAAAAAGTATTATGAACATAGATGTATTGATACAAAAAAATTTCATTTTGCAGATAACTGAGACCCCAAAACTGACATCTGGTTGTACAGAATTCATTGAATCTGCTGAACATATTTTGGAAAACAGAAAGATGAACCAAACTTTGCTAGCAAATCACAGTACTTTGCTTGATTTGCTTGAAATTCCTCAGCTTATGGACACGTATGTTTTTGACAAAATTATGATGCTTTCTTGTTAATTGAATCAATGGTCAACATGACAAACTTATTAAACTATTTTTGTCACATGTTAACATAGATTTACTTTCCAAAATTGTTCATTTATTTTACACTATAAATTAGAAAAAAAATCATTTAAGTTAATTTTTTTATGTTTCATAATGTTTTTATAAGTAAGCATCCTCCTAGTAATGCATGCTATATGTTGTGCCTTAAGGGTGTTTGGTCAAGCCATGGTAGTGTAGCCACCTTTAGGGTATTATTATGGTGGTTCATTATATGATACAAATTTCTTTTTACTCTATTTTCGGAGAGATGTAACATGCCATGCACAAGTATGGATTACACACTAAATATAAATATTTGACAATTGTCGGTTCTAACCCTAAATTGTTTTGATGATTGAAACGTTTATAGCAAGCTGGGAATCTATATGCATTTCAAATTGGATGAAAAACCTAAATTTTTTAGGTTATTCAATGATGATACATAAGGTTGAGGATGCAATTGAAGTAACCCCGAGAGATGAATTGCATATTAGGACCTTTAGTTTTGAGCTAGGGGGTTAGAGACTCTAATTCCCTTGGAGCCACCTACTTGAGTTATTATATTTCCACATGTTTCTTGATACTAAAGGTTGTAGAGTCCATCAAATGTCTCTAGTTCAACTGATGCATGCATTGAGAGCTTTTTGGGCAATCTAAAAAATAAATAAAGGGGTGCAACTGATGTAATTGTTAAACAGAATACGAGAACATCTGTAATGCTTACTATATAAAAGCTTTGGGCTCTTTGAAAAGAGGGAATCATGAGGATCTTTGACAAGCCTACTTGGAGATTTAGATCTAACCACTGGAGACTTGTCTATGGTCTTATTGTAATGCTCACTTATATAACTTTATTTTGAAGGATCATTATTGTTGATTTTCATGATGCATGGAACTTGCTCCGGTTTTTTGTGATTTGCTTGCTTGATTTAATTATTTGGATCTTGCCTTGTTTTACTAGTTCTCCATCTTCTTGATTGTATCACAAACATCTTTTGTTAAGCCCCTAAAAGAAAATCATTTAGGACTTCGGATTGATCTTGCTTTGGTTATTTGAGTTCATTGGCCACGCAGTGCATTTATTTCTCTAACAAATGAATGCTGGTTCATAACATCTAAAGGCATTGCTGTTGGGAGCCCGTGATAAACATTACTAATGCTCTCTTAATTGATGCTGAAATTTATGTATTGAAAGCTTCACTGTTTTCCTTCTTTTTCCAGATGTGTAAGGAATGGAAATTATGATGAAGCGCTTGACTTGGAAGCTTATGTTTGTAAACTATCAACCATGCACCCCAAGTGAGTTCTCCTTATTTCACAGGAAGTAATATTATCTTGGCTGTCAACTTTGTGAAAGGTGTTTATTGAGATTTGGTTATTTGCCTTCTTAAAGATTACCTATTATTCAAGCACTGGCTGCTGAAGTTAGGCAGACAACCCTTTCTCTTCTTTCTCAGCTTCTTCAGAAACTTCGTTCGAATATTCAGGTATTATGTGATACTTTGTTAAACATATGCAAGTATTGAAACTTGACTTAGCCAGTACCATCTGTTGGATTTTTGTTTATTTTTGTGAATATATTTTGGTATGGCAGTTACCAGAATGTCTGCGAATTATTGGATATTTACGCCGAATTGGAGTTTTTACTGAGTATGAGATGCGTTTGCAGGTAAAGTTTTTCAATGTTGTTCTTGCTACCCTCTCTCTCTCTCTCTCTCTCTCTCTCTCTCTCTTGTTTAGGGTGATGGTGTATTGGGAGATTTCCTTTATTTATTTTTGGATGGGGGGCAAATACTTCTTGGTGTACCTTATATGACCAGGAGTTTCTTATCTCTCTCTCTCTCTCTCTCTCTCACACACACACATATAGATATAGATATGTACATAGATAATTTATGTCTTTACATGACCAGGAGCATTTATGTTTCAATTTTTGAGATGCCGTGAGGCTTGGCTTACTGGAATTCTCGAGGATCTGGACCAGAAAAATGCTTATGAGTACTTGAAAGGAATGATAAATTGTCATAGAATGCATCTTTTTGATGTTGTTAACCAATATAGAGCAATATTTGCTGATGATACATCAGGAAGTGAAGAGAATTATGATGGTGGCCTTCTTTTTAGTTGGGCTATGCATCAAATCACCTCACACCTTAAAACTCTTAAAGTCATGCTCCCAAAGATAACTGAGGGTGGATCCCTGTCAAACATTCTGGACCAATGCATGGTAAGAATGTTGTTTTATAGCTTTACATGCATGCATGTCTGATGCATTTTTTTTTTTTAAGCTTTTGACTGGAATGTATGCACAGTAAAAGTAGTATCTACTTGACTTTTATTTTCTCTTACAAATGTATACTTTTCTTCTTTGCTTTCCTGAAAATGTACCAAATCCATTGATTCAATGTTTTCCTGCTTAGATGAGCATGTTTTGAGGAATATAACCTATTTTGTAGTTAACTTGTGGAATTGTTCTTAGAATCGAATTTCAGCTGAAAAAGAGTTTCATCTTGACTGTTGCAACTCTTCCTAATTTTTGTTCATTGTGTTTTGGTTGAATAAGGAAATATGTTTTTGGTCTTGTTAATCCTGCTGGGCGTGAAGACTGCTTAGTTAGCATTGGTATTTGAAGTTCTTCTGTGCCCATAATTTGATTGATGACTTTTTTCTTTTTGATATTGTCAGTATTGTGTCATGGGCCTTGGTTGGGTTGGGCTGGATTTTCGAGGCCTGCTTCCATTACTATTTGAAGAGTAAAGCTACCATCTTTTTTTCTTTTTGTTTTTAGGGGGGTGGGGTTGCTGGGAGGGGGAAGGGGTGGTGGTTGGTAAGATTCTGTATTTATTTTATTTTTCCTCATAATGAAATTGAACTTTGCCACACTACAGGGCAGTTCTCAACTTATTTTCAAAGAATATGAGTACAGCAGTAGAGAATTTTCAGGTAAATAGGCAAAGTGTCACATTTTGAAATTTTATAGTTTGAATAAACAATGTACTGCTTGGCGATCATAGTTTTTTGTATTATTGAACTTTCAGTTAGTTTTGGATTCCCATCGATGGGTTCCACTACCAGCGGTTGGCTTTCCAGCCAATAGTACTGGTGATGAAAGTCAGGATAATGTGACACCACCATCTCATTTACTGGAACATCCACCTCTTGCAGTGTTTGTTAATGGTAAGTTTTACCTATATTTCTCACTTGCTCCCCTAATTTGTTTGTTATAAATCCTGATAACAGTAATTTGCCTAGTTTAAAATTATAACTAGGGGTGTATACGAGCTGAGCCGAGTATTTGGACATTTGAGCTCGGTTTGTGATGTACAGTGTCGAGTTCGAGTTCGAGCCGAGCTCGTTCGAGCTTGAATACTTGGGCTTGAGCTCGAGCTCGTGAGTATGGGTGGGTACTCGAGCTCGAACGAGCTTGGGCTTCGAGTTTATTGTGAGAAGGGGGCTGTTTGTTATTTTAAAAACTTGAAAATAAAAAAAAGTTACAAAACCTGCAATTTGGCCCTCTGAGTGCGATGAGGCTCGCGAGCCTATCGAGCCGAGCTTCGCCCTGATCAAACTCGGCTCGACCCCTTAAACGAGCCACTCGAGCTCGAGCTGACTCAATTGACTTCGAGTTGAGTTCGAGCTTTTCACGAGCCGAGCTCGAGTAGCTCGCGAATTGCTTGACTTGCTTCTCATCCCTAATTGTAACATGGTAGGTAAATTTTTTTTTCAAGTGCAAAGATGACATGGATATATATTTCCTATCTAGGCAAACTTACAGTGTCATAATTCACAATGATGGTGACACTGTCTGCCACTTCAGATTGTTTCATTGAGAATGATCTAAAGGGCAAAGGAGAATAAATTGTATTCCTGAAGTGGAAAATAGCAATGCTTGGGATGAAAAGTTTTTACTTTTTTGTGACACCCACAAATTAGAGATTTTGACAAAATGTTTGCTATTTTTGAAATTTGAATAAAGGGAGAATTTTGTTTTTATAAAATGGAATAGGGAATACAGAATTGTGATAAGATTATTAGTGGGCTTTGAAAAATCCCTTACCCTAAATATGTGTACATCTACACACCTTATAGTAAGACTTGTAGCTTTGTTTTTAAGAGTTCTAGACTAGAAGAGGCCACTTAAGGATGAAACGTAGAGAAAACCCAACGCAAAAAAGTTTTGTGATTAATGAGCCATTGTCTTTGTTCTTTTATGTATGATATTGATTTAGGGTTTTTTTGAGATCTTTTATGTAGAACAAAATATATAATTTTAGGGTATGATTTTTGGATTTGCTACATGATCTTGATTGTGAAAAGTGAAATAAGAAAATGATTGTGTAAGAAATCCCAAGACTAATATGAGTGTTGGAAATCAAGGACTTCACAAAGATATTTTCTCCAGGTGTTGTACTCAAGTATGCTCAATTGGCTCTAGAATAACATACTATTAAAAACAAAACTCTCAAGTCCTCAATATAGGGTATTTATATATACGCATTTTGGGTTAAGGGGTTTTCCTAATCCCACATAATTTTGCAATCACACTATCTCTATTCAATTGCTCATCTTTTACTTAGCATAAAATGCAATTTCAAAAATACTAATATCAGTCAAAATTTCAATTTTATGGGTGTTGCATTTTCCATGATTGCTTACTCATATTCTTTGGAAATTTTAACTAAATTCATTGTTCTATTAATAATTATTAAGCATAGTATCTGTTAACAATTTGTATCATTTAGACTTGCTAATCTCTTTGGCATTTCTCTCTCTCTCTCTCTCTCTCTGTGGCTATTATAGGTGTGTCTGCTGCAATGAATGAGTTACGCCCCTGTGCCCCATTGAGTTTGAAGCACGTGCTTGCTCAAGAACTAATTAAGGGGCTGCAGGCTGTCTCGGATTCTCTGTTGAGATACAGTGCAACTCGGATGCTTAGAGAAAATGAGTCTGGACTTTTCCACTCACTTTGCCGAGCATTTATAGAGGTGCTTTTTGTCCTAAGGCTGATTTTAAATCTGCAAATTGTATATGTAAGCGTTCACGTTCTTATGAACACCCTCTTTTGCAGGTTTCTTATCCACATTGTGCCACATGCTATGGGCGTTGTTACCCTGGAGGGGCTGCACTTATCATGGAGGCTAAGAATTTATATGATGGCATCGGTCGCCTGTTAATACTCTCTCCGTCAAAAGAACTCCCGAAACAAGTAAATAATGGAGAGGAAATGAGCATAAAGGAAGATGGTAACGGCTCTGTGGACGAAAACAGAGCTACAACTGGTGTCGAAGAAACAGAAGTTGGCAATGAGGAGAAAGAGGAGCGGAGAAGTTCCCCTGTGCAGAGTGGTGAAACGAGGGAAGTATGAAGCAAGCAGCTGCGTATGAGCAATTAATTGTGTCAAAATTGCAAATAGTATTACCTTAATTTTTGGTGCTCTTAATTCTTTGATTTTTGTAATTAGTATGGCATTGGATGGTCAATTACGTCGTTTTACAAAAGTTATAGAAATTGGGATTTGGGATGATAGAATAGAGTGAACATGAGTTATAGGAGGCCCATTTTAATGTAATATTTGTAAAATCATAGTTTTCATTTGTATATGGATGAACCGGTTAATTGCATAAAAGTTATGATAAACTTAATAAATTTTCAAGGTTGAACTTAGGTAGCAGACAATTCTAATTTATCTTCTAATTTTTTTATTCTTTTTAAATATAAGTTTTTTCCAGGGCTTAATTCACAATCAAATTACCAGCGCAGCATTGAAGGGTCAACAATAGCACGTGCTTCAACAAACATATATTTATATTATTAATTGATTATACCAAGAAAGTGTTTGTCTCGTTTAGTTAAGCATTAATACCACGCGGCAACCAATAATTTGCAGGCTATTAAAACTTAAAAAAAGAAGAGAGCGACTAGTGTTTGGTGATAAGATGGTGGATTTTAATGGTTAGAATTATCGGAATTTCATTTGGCAAGATCAATTCTGTAAACCTGATTGTTCGAATTATTGATGATTAATCGGATTTATAAAAGTAGAGTTTAAAAGGTTTTGATGAATGATGATTAGAAAAGAAAATAATAAGAATATAAGATGATAATGAGTGTGTTTGGTTTAGTATTTTGGATAGGATTTTGAGGATAGTATTGGATAGTTGGATAGGGTTATGATTACGAGAATATGATTTTCAGAATATGTGTTTGGTAGAGTATTTTGACCTTGATATTTGTGTTAAATATTTGATTAATATATTTGTTTATAAATGATTTATTAATATAATATTTTATTGTATTTTGTTAAAATAATGTATTATTATATATATAACTTATCACCTCACATTTTAATAATACTAAATTTTTTATTGGTAATTTTGTTACCCGTATATATTAAAAAACAAAAACCCATATTAATTTCAAGTAGTAATCCAACTGTTTAAAAACATCACATTAATACATATATGACAAAAATACTAATTATCAACCCTTACAATCAGTATTACACGTATACTCCATTAACAACTATGACATGGTCCACTGTGCTACCCACAGTTCATTCGTTATGTTATCCCGTACAGTCATCATGTTGTCTATAATACCTTGTTGCGGTTGACTCGATCCTTCTCCATTTCTGCCATATTCTGCCCCGTTTTGATGATCACAATATGCTTGCTCATTACCCGTACTATTATTGGTTTGTTCGAAGATACGGTCGTCCATATTGTACATTCTTATAAAATTATGAAGTACATAACATGCCATTACAATCTTTCCTTGTTTGTCCAACGGATAATTGTTCATTCCATTTAGAATACGGAACCTTTTTTTCAAAACACTAAAGGTTCTCTCGATAACATTGCGGAGTGAAGCATGTCTGTAATTAAACAACTCTTGTGGCCCCCTTCGGTTACGGTGGTGATCAGAAATATGGTAAGCCACTTGCCTATGAGGGGCGAGGAACCCATCCCTATTTGCATAACCCGCATCAACCAAATAGTATTTCCCTGTAATAATATCAGACATTTTATTTGAATTACAAGGCCTCAACAGTGGAGGAAATACGCTATAATACGTCAAGAAAATACTTATACCTGGTGGAGGATGTGGGAATCCAGAATTAGGATCATCAATAATTGAATTTAAAACTCTCGAATCATGCGCAGATCCTTCCCATCCAGTAACGACATAAGTGAACATCATTTTAAAGTCACATACAACCATTACATTCTGTGACATCGATCCTTTGCGATTCCGGTATCTATCGACAAATTCACGTGGAATTGAAGCGTATACATGTGTGCCATCCATGGCTCCAATACAATCCTATAATGAAAATTGAATTTTACTCATATTAACCTACTATAAAAATTAATAACACAATGAACTTAACTATCTACTGATAGCAAACATAATGAACCAGTACCTTAAAGAAAGGGTAATATTTTCTGTTGGTTGATATTTCCAATGGAACATCATTGAAGTCAGGTGGTTTGATAAACTTTGTCTTCAACTCACATATAGCGTTGCAAACTGTGGTAACATGTCTAGAGATCGTCTCACCCGAATGTTGAAAATCCTCCATCATCGTCCTAATTGTCTCGTTTTTTCCAACGATTGTTAGAAATATCATAACTTGTTCTTCCACACTCGTCGTCCTAGTTGGTTGCAATTTGCCGTGATCAGACAAAATTTCACATAACAATGTAAAACAATCTTTGTCCATGCGGCACTTGTCATAGATCCTGTCAGGATGACTGTTGAGTACTTCCAACATGTACTGATGACCAGTTAATACGGATGTATGTCGTGGTTCACGCCTACTTGCTTCTAACGCGGCAACACCGCAGAGTGCAACGGCTATATCTATTAATATTTCTTTTTCGTCCCTCTCATCTATAGCACGTCGTCTTCTTCCTGTACGGCTAGACGGCGCCATTTAAACCTACACATTTGTAAAACATTTATCAAAAATTAACAGTTGTTGTACTACTTAGCAAAATATAACAGTCAATATGTAATTGTAATGACAATCGAAAATGGTGTTTACACATGTAATATCACATACATAAGTTCATACAATAGCGTTATAAATTGTAATTGTAATGACAATTGCCTACTGACGCATACAAAACTGTTGCCAAACACTTATAAAATATTGTGTCATCTACTTATTATTGGGAAACTTGGTAAAAATCCAATTAGCCATTTCCTCTATTGGGAGTTTCACGAATATCTCCCGTCACCCTGGATTTTCATATAAGTACGTGACAACTGGCAGGTAAAACTGTGTCGGTACTTGCATGGCTATCATGATGTCAATACAATTGCTCATGGAAAAAGGATCACATGGAGCACTGGTGTTCTCTTCTTCCCTCTCATCTGCACTGCGATTGCTAACCCTCGATCCCATAGTCCGCTTCTCCGCAAGCTCGTTCGTCAAGCTAAAAATGGCATCCGCAAGTGCTTGTCCCTAGCCGCTTCTATGCCTCCTATTTCTCACTCTTCCATGGCCAGATGTGTTTGGCCGTTTTTCCCCAGTCGTCCGATCAGGATCAGGTTCAAAGTCGCTATCATCCATGGGAACCACGCCGGGATTGGAATAACTGGAGGTCTCCACCGGTTGGGATGTAGATGTGTACGCATATCTTCCGGTGGCAGTTTGCTTCTCAAATATTATTTCATAAAGCTCCTTGTGAGGAAGTCCTTTGTGGTAAAATTGTTGCGCCAGTGGGTTTTGCTGGTAAGCTAAAATAATAATATATTAATATTTAGCAGTCCGAAAAAAATGCGTATATTTACGGTGTCGTTGAATAATGTTAGTTAAAAAAATATGAAAATTTACCTTGACATATTCTTGCCAAACCTCAACGGGACAAGTTGGACTTTGTGACTCGTGATCGCACCCGAACCCCGTGTGTTGCAGCAATTTCCGCCATGCTTGATAAGTTCTTCGCATGCGAAAGAACTTAGAGGTTAATTGTGTGACGTTGAGTCACCAGCTAGCCACTGATGATATGTCGTCTAACATTGCCTGGTAATCTGTTGTTTTTATTGCAGTACCGTGCGAAGTTTTAGCCCGCTCAGATAACAGGACCAGAAATCTGTGGGTCATCTCAGCAGACCAAGCCACAGAATCACCCATCTAAGGATAGTACGGTGAGGGACAACCAACATTAGGACACCATACGAATCACCAATCACATTACAAAATATAATACTCACATGTTAACATAATCAACTAAACACATAAACTTATAAACTTATACCTCGTTTGATCCGACACTGCTTGAAGACGTCAATACAGGGGAAGATATAGACAATGTCGACCAATAGGGTGTATGACGAACTCCAAGTCTGGAAAAACGTCGAAACTTTCGCCTCTACTGCAAGTAGTAATCAATCCTACAACGTCGAGACAAATTATACTGACATATGTGCATATGAGCGTAATTTCTTGTTACGATTAAAGAACGATGTCGAATCTACAGAACAAATATATCAATTAGTGAAATCCGAATAAAATATTATAAACCATAAAACAAAACAAAAACTTATTAAAACAAATCATTAGTGTGCCAAACAAAACAAAAACCTCCCATTTAAAAGGATTAATGCGTGTCAAAATAAAACAAAAACATTTATCAACCATTTGCCAAACAAAACCAAAACACATTTAAAAGGATTAATGCGTGTCAAAAATAAAACAAAAACTCAATTCCAACAATGTGCCAACCAAATAAAAAACGCAAAACACCTTCCCAACAATTTGCCAAACAAAACAAGATATGAGGTGGGTGTGTGACAGATCTGGGTTCACAGTGGTGGCTAAACGGTGAAGGGTGTGTGACAGATCTGGGTTCACGGTGGTGGCTAAACGGTGAAGGGTGTGTGATAGATCTAGGTTAACGGTGGTTGGGGATTGTGGGTTCACGGTGGTTGGGTATTTGAGATGGGTTCACGGTGGTTGGGGAGCTGACGTGGGTTCACGGTGGTTGGGGAGCTGACGTGGGTTCACGGTGGGGAGCTGAGCTGGGTTCAAGTGAATAAAAAATGGATACTGAGAAAGTTGTGAAGATGCAGTGAAGAAAATGGTGAAGCAGTGAAGAAAAGTGAAAGTTGTAACGGTCAAAAATGGATACTGAAAAAGCTATGAAGATTCAGTGAAGAAAATTGTGAAGCATGTGAAGATGCAGTGCTGTAACGGTCAAAAATGGGTGAAGAAATGTGAAAAGCTGTAAAGTTCAAAAATGTGTCAGAATTGTATTTTTGGGAATAGAATTATGTAAAAAATGAACTAAACACTATCCTAATAATCAGGTCCAGAATATGGAAAATAATAATGAACCAAACACAGTGGATAATATTTTGGAGTACTAAAATTTAGAAGTTTAAAACCCGAACCGACCCAAAAATTGGGTACCGTCAAGTGGGATTTTCCCGGTTAGTAAAAACTAGAGGTGGGTAAAAGGCCCGAGCCCAAAGGGTCTGGTCTCGAGACCGGCTCGAGCCTTGAGGAGAGGTGATCAGGCCTAGGCCGATCCCTCCTATAGGGCTTGGGCTTGGGCTTGGGCTTGGGCTTGGGACCGGTCTCAAATAGAAGTTGAGTTAATTTCAAAAGACTCCCTAACAAATAACCAAAACCCCATGACAAATAACAAAAAACCGCTACAATATACAAAATACATAATAAATTAAAGAGTTAAAATAATTTTAAAAAAATCAAAAGGAAAAAAAGACCTATGAGGGAAAGTGTAATAATACTTTGTTGTTTTGCACTTTCCCCTCACGCCTAGCCTATAAAAATGCCTAATTTCCACCAATTTTCCTCACAACTCTCAACTCTCATTCTCTCAACTCCAATTCTCAAACCCTCTTTAATCTCATCTATTATTCAATTTAATATTTATATTTATTTATGGTTCAATTTCATCTATTATTCAATTTACAATTTATATTCATTCATTATTCAATTTCATCCCTTTTGGCTATTTATTATTTGATCATAATGAATTCCTTAAATTATGGATTCCGAAGATCATCATCACCATACGATTCTAATGAGTATTATATTCAAATTCCTCAATCCACACAATAAATAGAAGGGTTCGATCTATTTTCATCATTTCTTGACGCAACAATTGCAAATAATTAAATAAAAATAATTTTATTTAATTGTTTAAGTTTAAATTAAATTTTCACATTGCGAATCCAAAATTAAATTATGTCTTTAAATTAAAATCATTATAAAATTATAATCATTCATTTTTTTATTTACTAATTAATTAAAAATTTACAAATCACCCTTGATAAATTACAAAATCCCCCTTACATAATTATATATTAAATGTATAAAAAATTAAGGGGCTAAATGGATGTTATCAAGCTTGCATAAGACTAGTCCCAAGACCGGTCCTATATAGGCGAGGCCTAGGCCTAGGATCGGTCCGGGCCCTCACAAAAATGATGGGCCCAAGATCGGTCCCTCAAGGCCCAGACCCAAATTGGGACCAATCCTTAAGGGCCCAACCCCACCTCTAGTAGATCAAATTAATTTCGCTCATGTTTGTTACATTATTCTAGATTATTATTTTGTTATCCTGTTTGGATTAAAAAATATGATGTGTTTGTTTACCTATTAGGAACATTATTTTGAAAATTAATCTAAATCAAATAACATTTTTTGTCTAAAAATCAGCAGAGGGGGACTTTTTTTGATATTACTCAACTTAAAACATTTTTCTATCTAATTCTATTAAACTTAAAACATTTTTTTTTCTTTTTCTCATTCCAATTTAAAAATTAATCCACCCAAGACTATTACCGCCTATCAACAACCATTGTCGATGCCACCGACAACCGCAGCCAACCAACATGGTTGGAACAGCGCACAATTGATTGGATTTGACCGATCGTGTGTCAATATCTATCTAGTTCATATTAATTTAATAATATTATAATACTAAAATAAATAAAAATTTTCAGGATGAAATATTCTAATTTTTTTTTTTTAAACACACGACTCCTCTGCTAAATACATACAAATCAAATCTATGAACTGTTTACGAGCACTTATTCTATATTAGAAAAATCTCGAAAGAAGAATCAACTAATTAGAATATATTCAACTTTTTATCCGACCCGACCCGTTAACAGTTTCATCCAGAAGAATCTCGTAGGTTTATATTTAGTAACCATCAAGGGCGAGAGACAGGAGCAGTCTTCTGAGTTTGACACACAAGCAAAGAAAACAACAGTCAAAATCAATCAAATGGCGATGAGAGCTGTAGTAAGCCGACTCAGCCTGACGCGCTCGATGGAGTCAACTCGGGGAGCAACTCGCTACTTTAGCGACGACAAAGGTCGTGTCTTGAGCGAGGAGGAGCGCGCTGCTGAGAACGTTTACATTCAGGTTTCTCTAATCATTTCCTCTTTTTTCTGTTTGGTTCTCGAGAAAACTTGTAGAAATATGAAAAACATAAGAAGAGAAAACCACTGTTTTTATTTATTTATGTCTTTATCTTTTTTATAATTTTGCAATAAATTTACGCTTGAGTTTTCTTGCTTCGTTGAAGTTAGGTTGTGAGCTTTTTGGCTGGGATATGTTCCATTTTTGTTGTTATATATTTCATATGTTCTTAAAAAATTTAATTTGTTAATTTTTTGTTGTGGTTGACTTTCTGTTTGGTTGCTGAGAAACTGTTGAGGACGAAGAAGGGGATTCTCGGGTTTTAGATATTAAGCTATTTGCTAGAATCTTAAAAAATATTAATTTTTTTTCTTTTAATTTTTCAAATTGGTATAACTTCTTTATATTGGTTGATTTAGGAGGTTCTACTATATTTTAAATCAAGAGGATCCACCTGTGATTAAGCATAAGACACAGCAGTGTAGTGAAATAAACGCTTCATAGATTATTTGTGCTGTGGCCTTTTTTTGGGGTTTAGCTAGCTGTTTGGCGGGATTATTCTGTAAAATATGCAATGTAAAGGAGTGTTTGTGCTTATTTGAGGTGAGATATCAGATTTCTGTTGCTGATAGCAGTCTGATATGTGATTTTTCTTTTATATTACTTGTATGCTGAGGTTTATAAGCAGCTTAAGTGAGGCTAGTATTATCTCTTCTTCATTCCGTGTGTTGATATCTTACTGAATAGGTTTTCTTTAACTTTCTTTTAATTTTTATTATTTAACATTTTGTTGGGTCCTGAAAAATTGTATTCAATATACTTTCCTTCTTGTTCTTTGGAAATAGGACAGTATCCTTTGAGTTGTTGCTTTCTTTTCCTCCGTCTATTTTCATGTCAAAGCAATATGTTTGATGATTAATTATGACTGCCCTTTTTTATAACCCTGTTTCTTAAATTGCTTTTTATTTATTTGTTGAGTGACTTTATTGCGGCATTTATGATTAGAATCTAACATAGAAAATTTAGATCTGGCAAAAAGATATCATCTTCTCAAGCTAATTGACATGTACAGAAGTTTGAAGAGGAATTTCCAGCAATTAAACAAAAGACTACAGCAAAAGGTGAAAAATAAGAAAGATTGAAGTTCGAACATAGAAAGTGTCTGTTTGGGTTCAATTAGCTGTAAGAAGTTCATAATATGGGCTTTGAATTACACTAGCAAGAAACAAAAAGCTATAAGGATTTATAGCAGGCTATTAAAAATAACCTTAGATTCTTAGCCCTTCATCGCACATAAGCTAGTGAAACTTAATGATCAGAATACGTTAGGAGCCACATGATCCTTTTAAGACATCTAGGACATCCTTATATGTCAGACATAAGACTTAAATTTTAAGACTAGGTTTATGGAGGCTATCGGATTCGTTAAGTGGTCTTGTGAAACCAGTTTACTTTGAGTTCAGGTGCTTCTGCAGGAGTTTTGGTTATCTCTTTTGAGCTCAGTTTAAGGTTTTGATTTCTTTGTGTGAAGAAAATGGAGAGGGAGAGGCTGGAGAAGCTGAAGCAGAAGGCAGCGAAAGAGAAGTTGGAGAAAGATAAACAGGGTTCTGATAAGGTACATATACTAATGATTTCTATTTCAATGATGTGCATTGAGTTATTTTAGATTAAAGCTTATGCTCCATTGCATGTTACTCCTTTAATTTTGTCTGATTTCAGTTTATATCTGGCTATTAGCAACCATGTAAAATTATCTTCGTTTTAACTTTAATTATAAAATTTTATTTTTTTATTTGTCAAATTTTAGAAAAAGGTCAGTTTGCATGGCTTCTGAAGAATTGTTAGAGAAATATACAGATTGTTAGCGAGAGTAATTTATATAGATAGATAGGGAAATGGGGACACGTAGAGATGGATTCACACCATCATGTGATTTTGTGTTTGTGTATTATGAGCTGTTTACAGAGCCAGGAGTGAAACCCATGATTAGGTTGACTGTCTTTTTTAGATTTGATGACTGAACCTGCTTCTGGTTACTTAAAAGATGTTGTCTCTTAAATTAACAGAGGATTCTTATCAGATCTGCTATGAGTTATCTTTTCCATATTTGGAATTTATAGCTGTAGTGGTATCTAGCATTGGACTTAATTTGCTGTTATCTGTTTTAACATAAATAAAAGGCCATTGGTTTAAATACAAAATTTTCGCCCTAAAGATGGGGTTATGTCTACACTAGAAGTTGGTGTTGCTACATATTACATATATCACCTAATGGAATAACAATATTTAATTATAAATTTTAGTTCACGATCCGACTGATCTATCTCTCACTTTCAGGGGTCAAGAGGAATTCCCTTGTCATTTATTTATGGATTAATTCCTTGTGATTTATATTATTTTTATTTTGAATCTGCTGAAAAATGTCAGTTTTATTTATGTAAACATTTTGTTCCTTGCAGACAGAGCCACACAAGGGCTAAATCTGAATCTGACAGGCATGCTTTGGAAGCGAAAAATAAATGTATGACTTTTGATGGGATTAGGTCTTTGTACAGAATGGTGGTCATGTTAATATCTTGTCTTGTTAAAAGTCATAGACATGGCAGTGTTGCTGTTTGCTGTTCTTAATCTATAAAAAAGATGTTTTCTGTACTGTAAATGTTCTTCCTGGATATTTAATCGACTCTTGGCGTACTTTGGTGTCATGAATTATTTGCTGTCGCTAATGTGCCCATCACTCGTTAACAAATTTCTCCATATAGAATAAGTTGAATGTTCAGATTCAGATATATAAAGCTGATATGTCATACCAAGAGCAGAACAGATAAATTATGCAATTTCTGATTCTACTCTGGTCTTCCAGGTGACTGGGAAAGTGATCTGATCCATGGATCTGGGTTTCAACATCCAATCCCATTACAGGATAGAGATTTCTGATCAAGTTGAAGTTGGACCTCTGTTTTCTTTTCTATTATAGTTCACTGTATTTGCTGTTGTATCATCATAAACTGTATTGCAATTGTTAAGGTGGGTAGCTAATGCCTAATAGTGGGGGAATTCCAAATTCTAAATAAAAGACCCAAAATATGAATAATTTTTGGCTGAACTTGTACAAAGATTTTGGGAAAATGGGTCTTCTAATTAAGAAAAGGTTAAGATATTTTTTCAACTTTGAATTGGATTGGGTTTTGAACAAAATTAGAAGACTAGGGAAAAGAAAAATCTGAAGTAAGTGGTGCCTATTTTATAAATTTAAAGCTGTTATGAATCCATGCTCTAAATGCATGTATTAATGGGTGACATTTCTATAAGCTTTCTTGGTGCAGTAATGAGAGGGGCCTGGTTCATTATTTTGGCACTTTTGAGAATAGTTTTTTTTGGAAAAAGCTGAGTTGAGTAGTATTAGAAGTATTTTTTGTACATATTTTAATAGCATTTTTTGAAAATATTTAGATTATTTTTAATCCTCTTGAGTTTGTTAATTTAACTAAACACCCTCAATAATAAAAGTTTATAAATTGACAAAAACATTTTCTTCCAACCTCGTATTGCTAGTAGTCGGTCATCACCGTCGGAAGATGGTCGGAATCTGTCGTAATGGCGCACTATCGGGTGGATCTGGCTGGTAGTGTATCGATCTAACATTTTCTAGCTAGAAGCTAGACCCATCGTGGATCTAGTCGAAAATGGCCAGATCTATGGCGTCAAATCTAACCGTCATTGACAGCCATATCTTGGTTGTCGCTCACGGTCAAACGATGGCTAAGATATGACGGTCGTCAATGGTCAGATTTTACGTTGTAGATCTAGCCTTTTTCGACCAGATCCACAGTGGATCTGGCTAGAAAAAAGTCATATCGGCGCAACCGGTTAGATCCAACTGATAGTGCATCATTACGGTAGATTCTGACCACCTTCTAATGGTAGTGGTCGAAATCAGGCAAATGTAGGTGAGTGGGGGATTGGGGGTGTTTATTTGAAATAAATGTATTTTTGGGTTTTTAAGATAGTATAATAAAATAGAATAGTGACAAAATAGTGAACCAAACGACGATCTATTGGATTTTACATTATACGTTTATTGTATTAAAATCTTTCAATCCTATAAATAGAGGCTTCAATAGCAGAAACAGAGACGATGGAGATATGCATAGAAACATAGAGAAGAAGGGATAAATTTAGTGCTTTACTTTGTCTCTCTACGTTATTACTTCAGTTTTATAATAAAAGTGTATATGTTAGTTTTAAAGCCAATGGATTTTTCCGGTAGAAAATCAATTGTATAAAATAGAATTCAGTCAGCATAAAACTGAAATAAATAAAAAACTCTTAAAAGAGTTGGGAATTTCCCCTCCGACCACCTGAATTCTTAAAACAAAGAGCTATATGAACTAAAAGTTATCGAGAAGTATGAGCTAATCATACGTGGGCAGTTGTGATTTTACAAATAGTTTAAGATCCTTTAATTTCAATCATTGTTTTAAAACTCGGACAAAGGATAATCTGTTTTGCTACCAGGTCATGGGTCAATATCGACCAGTTGGAACAATGACGGCAGCGATAATTTTTTTAAATTACGTATTAATTCTTCAAATTTTAATATATTACAAAAATTCCTCTAAAAGTTTAATTAGTTCCTAAAATTTTTATTTATTTTAAAAATACCTCAAAAAATTACCAATTAATCCATAAACTTTTAATATATCTCCAAAACACACCTATAAAATTACAAAATAACCCTTATAATTTTGAAATATTATAAAAACCTCCTAAGACCTGAATCGGATCGGAGAAGCTGCTAAGTCCCGATTAGACTGGCCGGTCCGAACCCCTTTTTAAAATAGAGATTTCAATAGGACTATCTAAATATGTTTATCTTATTCTAATTATCTAAATCTCATACAATTTTAAGAGTAAACGACATGTTCTCACCTAAGGTTTAATGAAATGCTAAGTTCCCACTCTGGTTTCATAAATTTCAAATTCCTACCCTTAAATCCTGGTTTCATAAATTTCAAATTCACACCCTTAAATTAACAGAAAAATGTTCAAAGTAATAGTCAAATGGTAAAATAGTCATTTCCATTGCATTAAATTTGAAATGAAAATAAAAATTTCAAAATAACCCTCCACATCTCAAGTTTCTCTCACAAGCACCCTCTTTCAACTCACCACCATTGTCGGCACTGTCACAATCAGCCTAGCAGGTGCACACAGGGGGCTGGGAGCTGGCGTTGCAGATGTGTGTGTACTTGTGCTATGGACAGGCAGGCTAGTTGGGGAAATTCATCGAGTAGATGGTGTGCCAACCCAAAAACCCAACGAACTTCGGTTGCAAACTTTTCCAAATCCCCAAAAAAACAACACAAACACTCCAATAACAAACACAAACAACCTTCAAACATAACCAAAATCCTGAAACTCCAAACATTTGACCAAATCGACCTCCAAAAAAGCATAAATCGGCAAATCGCGAACTCTCGGCTGGCGAATTGACGAGCAACAGTTGCAAGTGAGAGAGGGTTATGAAGAGCAAGAGCTGCTGGTTGAGAAGGTGGTGTCTGATTGCATTTTGATCGCTAGATATGGCTGAAATTTGGTGAAGAACAGCAAAACCCTAAAACCAAAATTGCCGATGAAATGGTCGGGAACCAAAGGGCTTTTGTGGAGTGGGTGATGGTGGCGATAGGGCAAATCAACGCTGTCGCAATCAGCCTAGATTGGGGTTAAATCGAATGGTTGTGCAGACGTTGGGGTTAAAAAGTAATTTACTAATTATTTCTCAAGGATAATTTGGTAATAATAAATTTTATACTGTATCGAAACAAAAAATTAAGAAGATGTTAATTTAAAGGTGAGAACTTGTAAATTAGCCATTTACTCTAGGCCGAACGACATGCACCCACCCATGGTTTACCGTAAAGACAAATTGGTATCCTCAAAGTTTGGAAATGATAAACACCAACCTTCCGTTAATATTTGTTGTTAAATTTAACTGAATAAGGTTAAAATAGTAAATTCAAAAACAAATAAAGGGTAATCATGTCATTTTATCGCTTTCTTATTCAGTTAAAACTCACATTTCTTCCCTCCTCTTCATCTTCCACCTTTCTTCGTCAAAGCTGCCGCCGTTGCCAGCATTCTTGCTGCACCTTTTCAGTTGATCTCACCTCCCATCACCATCCTCCTCCATCCCCAGCCGGATTTGACCCATTTTTTGGCTGAAATTTCCTCTTTCCCATAACCCATCTTCACCCTAGCAACCGCCGTATTCACCCCAATAATAATGAACAATCAGCCCAGCCCAAACTCAAATTAGAGAATTCAGAGGCTTGAATTAGTACAGTTTCGACGAGAAGAAATAGGAACCTGCACTGTGTTAAAGCAAGCAAAAGGTATGAGATGATATTGAACAAGATATTTAGTAGGAGGAGTAAAACTACCACGGCTTTGTGGAAATTACAGAGAAAATGGATGTCAACTTCAAGCAAAAGTGTAGTTGACATGGCCATTAAAGATGGGGAACTAAGAGTTTTCCTAGTAGCAGGAAAGGTCTTTGGGGACACCCTTGCTTCTCATCTCATGTCTGCTCTGAAGAATCTGGCTCCTGTTCCTGTCTTTTTCTCTGGTGTTGGAGGGTAAGCTATGAATGCGGTTTATAATTTAATCTCTCTTGGAAGTTCTATGGAAAATTCTTTCTTTCTTTCTTTTTTGGGAATGAAAAAGAAGAAATTATTAAAGGGTATAATGAAAAAGAAGAAATTATCCAGCGGTTGCTAGGGTGAAAATGGGTTACGGCAAAGAGGAAATTTCAGCCAAAAATGGGTCAAATCCGGCTGGGGATGGAGGAGGATGGTGATGGGAGGTGAGATCAACTGAAAATGTGAAGGAAGAAGGAAAGAACGCCGCAGCAAGAATGCTGGCAGCGGCGGCGGCTTTGAAGAAAGAAAGGTGGAAGATGAAGAGGAGAGAAGAAATATGAGTTTAACAGAATAAGAAAGGGATAAAATGACATGATTACCCTTTATTTGTTTTTGAATTTACTATCTTAACTTTATTCAGTTAAATTTAACAACAAATACTAACGGAAGGTTGGTGTTTGTCATTTCCAAACTTTGAGGGTACCAATTTGTCTTTACGATAAATCATGGGTGGGTGCATGTCGTTCGGCCTTTACTCTAATTTTAAAGGTCTTCAACAGGTATGGCCTAGTTGGCAACTAGGCTCCAGCCTCCAAGTGGGGCAAATTTTACTTGCATTGTTAGGCACACTTACCAGCTTTGATTGATATTAGCATCATACCTTCAGATATCGGGAGACATGCGCATCACACCTAGCATGATTTTGATATGTTTATTACAAAAAAAAAAAAAAAAATGATTTCAAAATTTTAAGCAAAGTTTTTATTTAATTTTTAAGGGGACATAAGAATAATCTGTGCCTTCCTCTGAGGTTTTACACCATTAAGTGAGTTTTAGTGATAATAAAGCATATTTTAGGAGAGGTTTACATTAATTATATACAATAATACTACGGACACCAATGCTTTGCATCGAAATGTTAAACCGAATGATGTGTCATGTAATACTTTCTCTCTCTAGCTAGTATACTCATAAAATAACAGTGAAACTCACTAAATATATATAAGAAAATATACATGTAGATGAGTATAAAATAATTGGCCCATTTCTTTATATACAAATCTTTACATAATATAATAAAGTCACAAAACATCACTTGACAGTGTTGCCAAACCCTTCCGATTCTTAACGTTCCAAGCGACCACATCTCACTTATTACCTGCAAAAAACATTGAAAACAACGGGGTGAACAATAATTGCTCAGTAAGTAAACCAACTATGTTACCCTTCTCTCTTTGTTGCTTAAATTCTGAATTTCTTTCCTTACATCACACCTTTCTATTCTTCTCTGTTTTATCTCAATTTCTAATTTCTCACTACTCATGATAGTAGGCATGGTATCATGCATAGGTATGATGCAAATGCACAAATGCATAGGATGTGCATTTTCTTTTATGTTTTTCTATTTTCTTATTCTGTTTCTTTTCCCTGTATTTCTTTCTATTCTTTCTTTCTTTCTATTATTTTCTTTCTTTTCTATTATGTCTTTCTTTCTATTCTTTTCTTTCTTTCTTGCCAACCGGACTATGTTGATGCATGGATTCGAAACCCTAGTCGTGTGAGTGTATTCTCTAATTTTGGGTACAGTCCTTATCCACATGCACTTCTAACGGACTGTACAATTCTTCTTTCTGATTCTGAGGCCGCTCACTAAAGGCTGCATGCATGCGGGGCTATGTCACTCATGGGTTCCCTATGGCAACAACTTTCTCTTCTTTTATCTTTTTACACTTCTTTAAATAAAATTTCAAATTTGAACTTCTTTAATATTTCTCATTTCTTTCTATTTGTTCTTTAATGCTATTTAATGCTCTTATGAGTATGTATTCATTTAGATGGGCTCATGTTTATTATTCTTTCTAAATTCACATGTTTGGATGCAACAATACAATATGGAATGTAAACATGTCATTCTCTACCATCTACAAACTCATCTCAAGATAACAAATAATCATACTCATATATGCATTTCTCTTTGACATTTCATCAAACAATTTATATGCACACACAAACTCTAAATTGGCTACACTTCTACATCTCTTCTAAGCCACCAAAATTTGGATCAAAACTCACTAGATTTAACGTCAAACCTGTACAGGATTCACAATCCATAAATTCTACTCCAATTCTTCCATAATTCATCCAAACTCTCATCAAACATCAAGTACACAAACACTACTTCTCATGAATAAATTCTAACCATCATTCAACATTCATTCCATCAACAATTCTTCGTATATAAACACATACATGCATAAAAGAAATTCTCTACACAATATTACTCTAATCATAACTAGGGTTGGATTTACTTACCTTAGATGTGAGCAATCCAACACTTTAGTAGTCTTCCTTGATCCAACTCTCTTTCTCTTAATCCTATGAACACAAATCATAAGAATTCAACACTTTAAAAATTAAATCTCAAATCTTAGTGCAAGGATCTTACCTAAGGATGATTGGGATTGAAATTCCACTAAAAATAAACCAAGATCTATGAATTTCCTTGAAAAATGATTGAAGAAATTTGAGAGAGCTTGGGTAGAAGGTGGCGTGAATGGAGGAGAAGAAATGGCTAGGGTTTCATTCTTCAACTCTTGATATAACAAAATATTATTTAAAATTTCCCATTTTACCCTTGCACTTTCTATGAAATTTCATCTCTGTCTCTTAGTCAATTACCATAATGCCCTCATTTTTATTAACTTCTTCATGTTATTCTACTTCTTTTCACTCCTCACTTTTTCAACTAATTATGAGTGAAAAGACCATTTTACCCCTAATGAAATTTTAAGGGATTTTCTTCACACTTGTTCAAGATAACTTTAACAAAATTTAACTAAGGGTATTAGGGCATAAGTAAAGTTACATACCTCGATGTGGGTGTTACATGTCACCTAAGTCAGACGAGCCACGTAGCACGTTAAGAAATATTTCGCAAATGAACGGCTGTCCATTTTTATTGGATAACCGTTCATTTGAAATGGACGGGAGTCCACCTATAAGAACACTTGTCCATAGTTTAAATTAAAAAAAAAAAAATTGATAACAAAAATCATGGATGCCGGTCCATATATTATGGACGGACGTCCCTACTAGATGGATGCCTGTCCATTGTTTAAATTAAAAAAAAAAAAGTAATGGACGGGCGTTCCTCTGTCCATTTCCGTCCATTAAATAGGGAAACGTTGACTGGCCAATCATGGACTTTCCAGTTTTTGCCTGAAGACCCGCTTTTCGACCATTGAATTCGCAAGCACCTGTTTCACAAGTTAAGGTGTCAACTTGAGCTAGAGTCTGATGAGACTGCTCATTATCAGCAATTGATTTCTCAACATAGGTTACAAGACTGTGATCTTTCCATCAGTTATCTGATTCTTTTGGCTAAAGTTTGTGGAACCTTCCATGGCAGGTTCCTCAATAATGAAGGCTTGCTCAATCTCTTCACCATCTTTTTTAGCAACTTGCACACAAGATTTTGAGGGGCTTTAGTGTCCATTCTCATCAAAAGGCTCCAAATGTGAAACTGGACTCTGCTCTACAACAAAATCTCCTCTTTCCCGCAATGTTCTCAATATAGGTGTCTTAAGGACGTTCATCTCTAAACTGCATACATCGACGTAGTCAAGGGTTCCGCCATCTGCAATAAAAAATAAAGTAAAGAAACAGGTGCCATGGAAGTTTCCACAGACTTTGGCTAAAAGAATGAGATTACTTTTGTTTTTTTGTTTTTAATTTAAACAATGGATAAACGTTCATCTAATAGGGACGCCCGTCCATAATATATGGATGGACGTCCATGATTTTTTATTTTTATTTTTTTTAATTTAAACTATAGATGGACGTCCTTATAGGTGGATTCTCGTTCATAGTAAATGGACTCACATCCCTATAATATGGATGAAAGTCAATTTCAAATGAACGACCGTCTAATATTTGATGGACGGTCATTCATTCGCGAAATATTTCTTAACGTGTTACGTGGCTCATCTAACTCAGGTGACACGTCGTTCAGTTAAACATTTCAGTGTAAAACGTCGGTGTCTGTAGCATTATTGAATTACATAATCTCAAGGGAGTTATAATGCTGTATCATCTCTTAATTCTCCTCATTTAAAGACGAAACGGTGCGTACAGTCTGTTTCTGTTCTCCTTCTCGAGTCTTGACAGAATTCTGAATAGAGAAATTATCAGCTCCAAGCTCGCCAGCCACACTCGTAGAGACTGTGCAGGGCACTAACCAAGGTGAGACCACTAACCCTCGTTCAATGTAACCCTGAGTTTGGTTGCTAGTAGACCCAGCTAACTATCTCGATGAAAATTTGATTTTAATGCATTGGGTTGTACTGCATGTGAAGTGTTCGATGAAATGTCGAGCTGAAATGAGTGATTGAATATATTTCAAAAGAACTTGTATTGGTGGTCAAATTTTGCTTTGTATTTTTTTTTTTTTTTAAATAAAATATAACATAGCATACAAAAATTGGGCTTCAAGAGAATATTAATAAGTTTGTCAAATCACTGTCTTTTGCTTGATGCCTGAGTGGTTGAATTATCATATCAACTTATGGGTTAACTTCAATGGGTTGGAATTTTTTGGTAATATTGAATGTAATAATTTTCTTTTTTTAGAACCTAAGTCATATTGAATATGAAACTTATAACTCGAAAAACAAGGTTGCCATTACTGGATAGTAATGTTGTTATCTCGTGAAGTACATACAGATTTAATGTTATTTTACTTTTAATTGTGTTATTAACTAGCTTCTGTTCATCAAAGCTGTCGGGATTATATTGGTCGGGGCAGAGCTGCATTTTGTAGGTGCTGCCATGGCGGCAACAAAGCCTCGGTTAAGTAGCTTCTCTCGCAACCTATCAGCTGTACCATCTTCGCAAACACCAGGAGTCAAGTGTGGTCCTAATGGCACTATGTTTGTCTCATCTGGAATACTTGATCTTGACAGTAATCATCTACATTTGTTCCCCTTCACTTTTGCCTATTGGTTTTCCAATGTGATCTAGAATGATGGGTCATGGGTTTTATTTGTTTGTTTCTGATGTTTAGAGATACTAGGTGGTGGGTTCCCACTGGGAAGTTTAGTGATGGTGATGGAAGATGCTGAAGCACCTCACCACATGCTTTTGTTGAGGAATTTCATGTCTCAGGGACTTGTTCACAATCAACCTCTTTTTTATGCCAGTCCAGCAAAGGACCCCAGAGCATTTTTGGGTACTTTGCCTAGTCCATCCACTTCCAAAGATGAAAAACCTCGTGGTAGTGTTCCAGAACAGGTGTCCCTCTTCTTCAATTCCCTTGTCTTTGCTGTTTGTCTATTAGTTTTTGGGAACATGAAGAATTTGAATGTTGTTTCATCAAGTTGCAGGAGAAGGGCTTGAGAATTGCTTGGCAGTATAAGAAGTATATGCCTGAAAATCAGCCAAACTTTGATAGTCAGAGCGGTAAGCTTGTCTGTGTTCTTTTCTTTTTATCATAAAGGTCAAGCTGGTATCTGTTTCATAAATACATATATATGTATTGCGAGCAAACCAGATTTTAAATAGTTTGAGCTAATTTGTTCATGCACATGTTAGTGCTAGAAAGATACTTCCAAAGCCAAAGGGTGCTGAGTACTCCAAAACTTAGATACCAAGACATTGTATGATTGCTATTCTCACTTCATATAAGTTCATATTTAGTCCTTCATATATATTTTACATTAAAGTAAATCTGCTTCTTCAGCAAACTAATCCCTCTGTTCTTCCAAATTCCTAGCATTGTGTACTAGCTATTTAGACAGTTGCTGCAGTTTTAAGTTTTAAATAAATAGTGCTTAACAGACCACATTGTAAAGGAATTTACAACTGCTTGTCCCTCAGGCAGGATCTTTGAGAAACATTATCTTGATAAAATCTTACTGCATTTCTGCATTTAGTTGTTACTGGCTGTTAATGTTCTAGATATAATTTGGTGCTATAGACTACATTTAGTTTACTTATGTTAGCAAATCACAACCTTGATGGTAACTCATCTTTTTTAGTGGCGCAGATAACAAGCAAGTGTACTGCAATGACTTTGACTTGCGAAAGCCTCTAGAGAGGCACTATCATAGTGCACAGCATGTAGATTGTGTTAGCATCCAAGATTCTACAAATTTTATTGCCCTTAAGGACCGTTGTGCCACATTCTTAGCTCAATTTCCAAGGTATGGTTATATGCTTTCAGATTTCCTGATAAGATATCATGGGTTTTCTTCTGCACTCATGATACATGCACACATCTATGATTTTAGAACCTTAAGTTTGCTTCTTTGTCTTGACTTCATGAGAGGAGGATTTGGGTGGATGATTATAAAGCATGGATCAGACAGTTCTTTCCAAAAATTTTGATTATTAGAATTTTATTGAAGAGATTTTAGAAGCACATGGAATTTGCAGTTGACAAATTCTTGCCATCTTAATGAATGAAAAATTGAATAAGACATGTTGGAGATATACATAACTTTCCATTAGATTTTACAACCAATATGTTTGTAGCATATTGATCCTGATCTCATTTCAGTACTGCAAGAAGAAAACATCATTGAGATTATATCTGAGATTTTGATGTTCCATATCATTACTGAAGAATCTCAACTATGATGCTAAATGTCAAAGCATGTTTGGGCTAAGAATGTGAAAGCATGTTGGGGCTAAGAATGTCAAAACATGTTTGGGCTTGCTTCCAAATTACATTTTATTTTATCTTTCTTATTGTTTTATTTAGCATGTAAAGCTTTCCAATATGTTGGTGGTTTTATTTAAGCCTATATTCAGAACTTTTGAAACTGATTCACCTGATGCATGAATTTTCTATGATCTCATCATTTTCCTTATTGTGTTCTGCCCTTAAATCTTTTTGCTCGTTACTAACTTTTTTTATTTTTCATCTTCAGAAATGATGCCAACAGTTCATGCACAGGTCGAATTGCCATTCAGTCATTCTGTGCTCCGCAATGTGAACATTCCAACATGGTCAGTGGCATTACATTTTGCTCTGAAGGTCTTAATTGCCTTAAACCACTGGTGTCAGCTTCTTGTTCTATTTACTTTTATTTTTTCTTTAAGTGTCATAAGTTTCTTGTGCTCTTTTTCTGAAAAAAGTCTATTTGAAATTAGTAATTATGAAATGAGAACTGAGTTTATCTCAATAATCTATATGGTTATGTTTCCCCTTTCAAGTTCCTCTTTGTCCATCTTTTTCTTTCTTTCCCCTATATACTTTCTCTCTCTCATTATTCTCCTAGATCTGCCACATCAATTGGTATTTTCTCATTTGCATCTTATCAATTTATAAGCATCTACTGAAATTGATAATTCATTTTACTTCTGTTAATGTCTTACTCTTGCAGGAATGGGACATGCTTTCATTTATTAAATCTATGAAAGGTATGATACGGTCTTCAAATGCAGTGGCCGTGATAACCTTTCCACCGTCTCTTCTTTCACTATCCTCCTCAAAAAGATGGCAGCACCTGGCAGACACATTGCTTTCCGTAGGGGCTATCCCAGGTTTGTTTTCATATTTTTGTTTTACTACTGTGTCAATGACCCTAAATATTTTATCAAATTCTGAGCTGATGCGTCTTTCAGATGAGGACAAGGAATTGGCAAAACTCTTAGCGGGTTACCAGGACATGGTTGGCTTTCTTAATATACACAAAGTAGCCCGCATAAATACACAGGTATCGTCAAAACTGTGATTCCTCTATTCTTATACTTTTCATTTGCTTAGTTTTCACTCATCAATTAAACCTTTGATCAGGTTCCTGTGATTCTTGATGCGACAACATTCTCAATAAAGTTGCATAAGCGTAGATTCTTGGTTTTAGAATGTATAAATCAAGCCCCGGTCGATGGTTCAAGTGGGAGTTCATATGGCACATCTAGTAGTTGTTCTTCTGGGTCCTCCAAGACTGGGACCCTCGATTTTTAGTAGTCCTACAGAAATTTGTCGCTGATAATTGTTTAGTGCCTCAGAGCCAAATTGAGATCCAATGGCAAGTTTGATGGTGTTGGTTCTTGCCGCTAGAATTCTTCCAGTTTCTTCTTTGTTAACGACCTCGGCCATTGGATCATCAGGAAGCTGTGTCATCAACCCGGGTATAATCTAGAATACAGGAAAAAGTATCGGTTTTTGCTGCAAGATTATTATTTATCTATTTATTTTATGTTAAACTATCTTCCTATATAGATGATTGAAGATGCTTGCATAACAGAACACCGGAAATAGTGTTGAAAACATTGACCTATTGATTGAATGATTGTAGAGGTGTTTCTTATTTGAGTTCTTCGCCAGTGATAATTGAAATACGAAATTAGAGTTTGTAGCTTGAATTTTCATGTTCACTTATCGGTTAAAGATAAAGAAATGAACTGGTGTTGTGCAATATTTCATATTTTACATCATTTTTCAACTCCATTCATGTTTATGTACTGAAAATCATTGCATGTCAGTGAACTTTGGTCTAAGAGTTGCACTGTGAATTAAAGAAGAAATTTAACTGGGAAAATTGCGTTTAACAGATTTAATATTAGTATTGGCTCTCTAACCCCGGTAGCCAAATCTTCTGAGTATGGTTGAAAATTCCAATATGAACCAGAATTGGATTTTGTACATAGCGACTGAATCTATCAAAGTAACCAAATAAAGCCTTTGTCTGTTGGCAAGATATGCTTGGGATATTTCCTGAAAAAGGCTGGCTGTTTTTTTGGATTAAATATAAATCAACACAAATAGTGAAACTTCCCGGAAGCTTAACTTCTCTATAAACAAGATGAGACATATTAGAGGATTAAGACAAAAGGTATTAAAAATGGATATATCCCAAAGAACACGCATGTTTAAGTAATAATAAGTATCTACGCCAGGTAAATTATGAATTATAATTTGGCCTTTAGTTGTTTTCGTAGGGAGGGTAAGTAGTATCTACGCCAGGTAAATTATGTAATTATAATTTGGCTTTAGTTGTTTTTCGTAGGGATGGGCACGGGCCAGGGACCCCATTCCCTGTCCCCACACCATCCCTAGGGCGGAGATTTTTCTCATGACCGTCCCGGCCTGGCCCGTGGGGATGGAATCACTCCCATCTCCGTCCCGGCCCGACCTGATGAACGGCGCTTCGTTGGGATTTATCCCTCGAACGGGGATTTTTTGTGCGGGGATTTTTGCCCTGTGTAGATAAAAACTTCTACATTCTCACGACAATGATATTAAATTATTATAATTATTTTTAATTGTGAGAAACTAGCACGTTAGTAGGTACTATATTTGACTGCTTAATTTTAGTAGTTAATTCGTTAAAAATGCTAAATTTAAGATAAGAAAATATAAAATCAATAATTTCTTGTAAATTTAAATTAAAATTTAAAAAGTAGTACATAACTACCACCATAAACTAATTTAATGTTACTATAGTGTGACACCTTTTCTATATAGTATTAAATAGAGGAATTTAGAATCCACATTTTGATGCTTTATGTTGCGAGGCATTGTAATATCCACTGAAATAGTTTCATCTACTAAAATTCATAAATAAATATCTGGAAGAAAATTTCTCTGAGAATTGATATGAAACGGTGAATAACAATAATTTCTTGGAAAAATTGAAACATGCTCATGAATTTTAAAGCAAAAAATATAAACATCTTAAGCTACAACATAAACCTCATAAATTTATTTTCTATAAATTTAATACAAACATTAAAAGTATTATAAAAGTAAATATCATAAATTTAGATACATTACTTAAAACCATGATTTAAACTCTAATTTTATATACAATCTCGCAAAATGAACAAAAAAAAAAAAAAAAAAAAACATAAAATTCTCAAAAAAGCGGGGCGGGGCTTCACGAGGCAGGGATTGCACTATCCCCTCCCTCGGCCTGTCCCGGGTGTAGGGATTTTTCTGAGGACCATCCCTGGCCCTATCCCGAATTTTTCGGGGATTCTCGCCCCATTCGGGCCGGGTCAGTGCGGATCCCTGCATGACCGGGGCAAACGCCCATCTCTAGTTTTTCTGTGGTTTTTCTTTCTTTGTTCATCTTAATCATGATAGAGTAGTTTAGCGATAGTTCTCTATAAATAGTTAATACATAAATTTTCATTTTAATAATCATCAATCATATAAATTGCAAGATAAATGGAGAGAAAAAAAATTCATAAATGACAAAAAAAAAAAAAAAAATAGTTTGTGATATGAATAAAAAATGTTTAGGAATGGCTTGCAGTGAAATAGTCGTGTATAACAAGTAACATAATGATTTGTTTATAACTGAGTCATACAATCACACAAAAATATATAAAATTTATGTAAAATGACTACTTATCTTTTGTTTTTTGTCTAGTTGTATAACTCAGTTCTATGACTAATTGTAAGCATAGCATGCTTAAAGAGTAAACGATTTTTTTCCACCCAAGGTTTGCCTTAATGACCTTTTTCACTCAAAAAGTTCTAATACCACTTTTCTACCCAAAGTTATGTTTCGTAATATTCAAAATACACTTTTCTTTCTCAGTCAGGGTGAGAGGCGTTTTGTAGATTGAGGCCGATGGATCTAGTGGTTGTGTGGTATCACGAAAATCAGCTAAGAACAGGAAACTCTAGCTTTGCGATGATGGACAATCAGTGAGAAAACAGGTGTCGGAGTGAGAGAGATTTTGTAGAGAGGAGACTAGAGGTTCAATAGATAGTGATAGAGAGAATTTTAGCTGCCAAAATCAATCGAAATTGGCTTTGGCTAGTAACAGAATGTTAACTTTGGGTGGGAAATGTTATTAAGGCAAACCTTGGGTAGGAAATAGTTGTTTACTCATGTAAAAAATACCAAACTTCGAGTGAGTTGATGAAGCCACTAGGGCATTGAAGAAGTGAAATAGTTGGGATTTTGCATTAGTAGTGATAAGAACACTTTGTCCATCAAAAGCTGGGAATTAATTACTTCAAACTTTGTTTTCATTTTCAAGACCTTGAAGGTTAATTAATCTTCTCCAAAAGAGCTCTTATACCGGAGAATGTGAAGAAATTCATCAATCTTTGTCGCACACTTGCCAAAAGGTCCAAGCAACAAAGCTATGGACACCGAAAAACTTGTACGAAATTGTGTACCGGCCTACGTGTACCAGCTGCGTGAATTTTTTTTTTCAATTTTTTTCTAGTGAACGGCCGTTCAAAAAATTTGGACGACCGTTCACTCACATGGACCCCCGTCCATATTATATAGACGGGGGTCCATATACCAGGGATGGGCCAGTCCCGAATAAAATACAATAAAAAAATTTTATAAACATTAGGGGACGTCGTTCATCCGTTATGGACTGCTGGCCTTCATTTTGATGGGCGCCCGCAAATAAGGGACGTCCGTCCTTAACCAAAATGTGAAAAAAAAAAAAAAAAAAAAAGCTTTGGGGATGGCCGTCCATAAATTTTGGATGGCCGTCCCTTACCTTTGGACGGGCGTCCATTAGGAATTGACGTCGTCCATACTTTTAAAAAAAAAAAAAATCTAAAAAAAAACTCTTCTTCTTTGTCTTCATTCCCCATCTCCTCTCTTCTTCTTCGTCTTTGTTTTATGAGATAGGTGTGTCAAATCCAAAGGTTCCAAAGCCCAGAAAACTACAGAAGCAAAGCTGGTAGGTTGCCTTCCTTTCCGCTTGACCACCTCTTGACATCAGCATCCAGTGTTTCAGCTAGTCTCTGCAAACGGAAATAAATTGAAGACAATAAGCAAAATATGGCACTAGTTCAGAGCTTGAGAAATATTTTTTAGTGGAGTGAAGGTTTTACATTTCTTTCAGCTTGCTCTCTTTGAGCAAGGAGATCACGCATATTCTTCTCTGCAAGAGCTTTTGCCTACAAAAACACCAGAAGCAAGAAGTTTGTAAGAAGTTGTCTTCAATTTATTTCCGTTTGCAGAGACTAGCTGAAACACTAGATGCTGATGTCAAGAGGTGGTCAAGCGGAAAGGAAGGCAACCTACGAGCTTTGCTTCTGTAGTTTTCTGGGCTTTGGAACCTTTGGATTTGGCACGTCTATCTCATAAAATAAAGACGAAGAAGAAGAGAGGAGATGGGGAATGAAGACGAAGAAGAAGAGTTTTTTTTAGAATTTTTTTTTTTTTTTTTTTTTTAAAAAGTATGGACGGAATGGACGCCCGTCCAAAGGTAAGGGACGACGGTCCAAAATTTATGGACGGCCGTCCCCAAAGGTTTTTATTTTATTTTATTTTCATAATTTGGTTAAGGACGAGCGTCCCTTATTTGCGGGCGCCCGTCCAAAATGAAGGGACGGCCGTCCATAACGGATGAACGACCGTCCTTACTGTTTATAAAATTTTTTTATTGTATTTTATTCAGGACGAGCGTCCTTTAAAAGGGGACGCCCGTCCTTGGTATATGGACCCCCGTCCATATAATATGGATGGGGTCCATGTGAGTGAATGGCCGTCCAAATTTTTTGGACGGCCAATCACTAGAAAAAAATTGAAAAAAAATTCACGCGGCTGGTACACATAGGCCGGTACATAATCTCAGTGCAAGTTTTTCAGTGTCCGTAGCTTTGTTGAAAGTCAAGATAATGTGTAGATGCATTCAATTAACTAGAGGCTTTCTTTGAGAAAATTAATGAAGCTCTCATTGTACAGGCTTTACCAAGCAGCACACACAGCTGGGAGAGAGCCTGGAATTTTATTTATTAATTTAATTATGAAATCCCTAAATATCCCAATATATTCTCCATTTTATGAGTTAATACTAAGAGACTTCCACTAATGTTTAGAATCATACTATAGTTTACATCAATTAGGAAATATGATACAGTTGTCATTATGGTTAATTCCATCCAAGTTTATCTATACCTGATTTCCTCAGGTCGAAATTTCAATATTTAAAGCAAACAATTTGCACATAGTAATAATCTTCAACCATGGCCGGCCATCAAAGCAACACCAACCACTATATATTTGTGTTCTACCATCCATCAGAGACAGCACAAAAAAAAAAAGAAAAGCACCTCTGTTGTAGTCATCGTTATGGCCTTGAATTTTCTCAAATCAGTTCCTTTCTTTCTCTTGCTTGCGGTTGTCATGGCAGGTGATCCAGATATTCTCGTAGACTTTATAGTTCCAGTAAACTCCACTGGTAAGGCCATAGATGGGTGCTTCTTCACCTTCACTGGAATGCGCAACGCAATTAACCCAGACTATCCGTCAAACTTTACGGCGACTAAAGCTAGTGTTAAAGAGTTTCCAGCTTTGGATGGTCAGAGTGTCTCTTTTGCTTTTTTGGAATATCCTGCGGGATCCATTAACCCACCTCACACACACCCTCGTTCAGCTGAGCTACTCTTGGTAGTGGGTGGAACCCTCAATGTTGGCTTTGTTGACACCACGAACAAACTATACACACAAACCCTGAACCTCGGTGACATCTTTTTGTTCCCAAAGGGAATGGTGCACTATCAGTCTAATGATGACCCAAAACAACCCGCCGCCGCAATCGCCGCCTTTGGCAGTGCTAATCCAGGCACAATTTCAGTTCCCATGAGTGTTTTTACTTCTGGCATTGATGATAATATCCTTGCCAAGGCTTTCAAAACTGATGTTTCAACTATCATGAAGCTCAAGGCAGGCCTTGCACCCAAGGCGTGAATTCATGAAGCTATATGGTCTTGAGTCCCTAATTTTCTTGTGCTTTTTATGTGCTTCTCTTCTTCATTGTTCTGTGGCCAGCCTACATGGTAGGAAATGGATCTTGTTGTAATATTGCACTAATAAATTGTTGAAAATCTGTTTCAAAATTATATATATATATATTTTAATTTACGGCAATGTTTGGAACTTTAGACGTCAATATTTATTTATTTTTTTGATGATCGGAGGTGTTCGAGTTAGCTTGTGCACACCTCAACTAATCCCCCAAAGCTCTGAGGTTGATGACTGGGTAAACCTCTTAGTGGTCATCCCTATTCATGAAATCTCATTTTACCTTTTTACCATAAGACTATTCAACCGTGGTTAGACCTAGGGGTGTTCGGTTTCGGGTACCCTACACTTTTTGAAGGAACCGGAACCGACGGTTCCTTGAAATTTGGAACCAGAACCAGAACCTGTAACAACGGTTCCGGTTCCGGTTCTGGGTACCCTATAAAATTACAAGGACCCCCCAAAAGTTTTTAAAATGATAAAAAAACCCTTAAAAACTTACACATACCCCCCCACCTGGCACTCGTTAACAAAAATAAAATTACAAATTATAAATTCAAAATGACAAACTCCATTACTTTGTAAAGGTAGATTCTTAAAAATCAAACCAACTTACTTTAAATGTTATGAAATATAAATAAAAATGTATTCACATTACTTTTTCTACAAAAGTTTTTATTNCAATAAGCCTCTCAAGTTTCACTTTGTTTCTCCATACTGTTAGCCAAAGCAAAGTAGCAGAGGACATAATATAGCCCTTTCAATAATGCTAAACAATCCGGAAGTTATCCCGAAATTCCTATACCAAGTAATGTATAATCTTATATATTGTTTAGATGTAAATGAAGTGGTGATTCTAATTAAAAGAGGGCCAGAGATAATATATAACATAAATTTGAGGCAATTTTATAATTATAACCCTTTTCTAGATCTTATTCCCCTCCATTTGGTTAACAGTTAACAAAGTAGTTAAGTTTTGAAGATTAAAGTGTTACGGACGGAGTTGACAATATGAATGTATACTTTTTTCTTGGAATATATGTACATTGGCCGGCCACACGACTCTTTCCATAGCAACCTTGTTTTAGTTGTAGAGTGAAATTGACAACAAATTTGGCTTTTCTCCGCATTTCCAATCCCACTTGCAAAGCATTAAGATTAGTACTGGAGAAAAAATGTTAGAACTTACAGAAAAGAAAAAAGTTACCAGTTTCAAAATGCTTCCCAAAATTCCTGTTGTAGATTTATCAAAGGAAGACTTGAAGCCTGGAAGTGGTTCTTGGCTTTTAGCATGCAATCAAGTTTGTCATGCACTTGAAGAGTATGGCTGCTTTGTGGCAGTGTACAATAAATTTTCTGTTATGCTAAAAATTAGAACTCAATCTACCAAAAGAAACATCAAACACATTCCAAAGAATCTAAATCACACACCAAAGGAGCAAGAACACACAATCAAGAACACCAAGGATTTTACCATGGTTCACTTATTTCAAAATTGAGAATAAGCCACATCCACGTTGAGCTCCAAGAACTTTTGGGGCTCACTGCACTAAGAGATTAGAAGTTTACAAATTACAAGAACAAATCAACTCCAACCCTTTACACACTCAATCAATCCCTAAATTCTAACTGTAACCTTTAATCACAAGAGAAATACAACCTAGATTCTCTACCCTTGAAGGAAGCTTCACCTTCAACTCAAGATTACAGAAATCTAAAACTAATTACAAGAAAATTAGACTCAATTAGAAACCCTTGTAGAGTATTATTTTTTATCGTAAAGAGAGAGCTGGAGAAAAGATATAAATCTGGAATTTTTGATGTCTTTTATAGCTTTGACTTTCTTGGACAAATGGCAGCCATTAGATTTCTTTAACGAGCAAATGCCAAGATTAAAACTTCTACTTCCTCAAACGTCACTGTTTTAAGCTTTCTTTAACAATCTCCACCTTGAAACTCAAAACTCACCAACTTCAAAACCTTATTAGTGCAGCTAACCCATCCAAGTTCTCTTCATAGCTCAATTGCTGCTCTAATTTACAAATACCATATTCAAGCAATGCTTGAACTTGGCAGTTGTCACCACCTTTGTCCCATATCTGCTAGATTATCCTCTGTTGCTATCTTCTTCAGATTTATCATTCCCCGCGCCACTAAATCCTTGACAAAATGAAACCTCACGTCCATGTGCTTGGTCCTCTCATGGTAGACTGAATTTTTACTTAGATATATTGCACTCTAACTGTCATAAAATACCATCACTGCCCCATCTATCAATTTCACCTCCGTTAGAAGTCCTTGTAGCCACAATTCTTCCTTGAATACTTCTGCCACTGCCACATATTCAGCTTCTGTCGAAATAGGAAGTAGTTGACTTCCTTGAATCCTAGTCACCTACAAAATCAGAGTCTACAAAACCCACAAGATCAAGTGACTCACATCTTTTGGAATATTCTAAACCAACATGAGTTGTGCAATTTATATATTTTAGCAACCATTTTAGGGCAGACCAATGTCCTAACCCTGGGTTAGACATGAACCTACAGAGTAATGAGATGGAAAAAGTAAGGTCAGATCTTGTACTTATCATAGCATACATGACTGATCCTCTTACATTAGCATAGGGAACATTTTCCATTTTTAACAAATCAGAATCAGATCTAGGATATTGAGACTTACTTAGGATAAAATGACTAGCTAAAGGCAGATTTGCACTCTTAGACTGAGCCATACCAAATTTAGAAACCAGTTTTTGCAAATAAGCACTTTAATGTATTTTTAGCTCATTACACTTTCTGTTTCTGGTTATAACTATCCCTAAAATCCTTTTAGCACACCCTAAGTCCTTCATATCAAATGCAGAATTGAGTTTTTTCTGTAATTCATCTATTTTAGACTTAGACTTGCTAATTAGAAGCATATCATCCACACAAAAANAAGTAAGGTCAGATCTTGTACTTATCATAGCATACATGACTGATCCTCTTACATTAGCATAGGGAACATTTTCCATTTTTAACAAATCAGAATCAGATTTAGGATATTGAGACTTACTTAGGATAAAATGACTGGCTAAAGGCAGATTTGCACTCTGAGACTGAGCCATACCAAATTTAGAAACTAGTTTTTGCAAACAAGCACTTTAATGTATTTTTAGCTCATTACACTTTCTATTTCTGGTTATAACTATCCCTAAAATCCTTTTAGCACACCCTAAGTCCTTCATATCAAACGCAGAATTGAGTTTTTTCTCTAATTCATCTGTTTTAGACTTAGACTTGCTAATTAGAAGCATATCATCCACATAAAAAAGAAGATACAAAGGCATGTTATCATTCAAGGCATAATAGAAACAATTATCATATTAACTCCTATTAAAACCAATACTCATGATAAAAGCATCAAATCTTTTGTACTATTGCCTAGGGGACTGTTTTAAACCATATATAAGGACTTGTGTAGCAAACATACATGATTTGGAAGTCTTTTATCTACAAAACCAACAGGCTGCCTCATGTAGAATTTTTCTTCTAAATTTCCATGTAAAAACGCAGTTTTAACATCAAGTTATTCTAGTTCTAAATCATGGCATGCAAAAACAAACACATAAGTCTTATGGTCTGATATTTCACAACGAGAGAAAAGATATCATTAAAATCTATTCCTTCCCTTTGTGTGTAGCCTTTGGCTACCAATCTTGCCTTATATCTAGGAGGATCAGAGAGAGATATGCCTTCTTTTACCTTGAATAACCATTAGTTTTTGGTCTTTGGGATTTGGAACCAATGATTGGGTTCCATTTATCTTTAGGGAGTGCATTTCCTCCTCCATTGTAGTCTGCCATTTGCTTCTGTCCTTGGATTTGATTGCCTCTTCATAGGTGACAGGTTCTTCCCTTTGCAATTCAGCCCCAGCCACCAAGGCTGTATATATAAGCTCAACATAAGAGAACTTCGCTGGTGGCTTGATCTCTCTTCTAGTTCTGTCTCGGGCCAATTGGTATTGGGCTAGTGAATCATGTTGAGAAACCTCAGGATTTTCAACATGTTGTCATGATTCAGATCTAGTGCGACGATTTCAGTTCCTGGATCTTCCTGTTCAGGTTGGGTTATTAGAGGCTCCACTCAATTTGAATATTCTCGGGTGGTTCTTGACTTATACGGTTACTGCTTGAGGTACCTGCGCCATTATCAACAGATTTGCAAGGAAAAAGATTCTCATTGAATATTACATCCCTACTAATTATAATCCTCACTTCAGGTGCACTCCTCTCCCATAACCTATACCCCTTGGTTTCCTATTGATAACCTAGAAACACACACCTCAATGATCTTGAGTCTAATTTTCCATTAGTGGTGTGAGCATATATTGCACATCCAAAAGCCCTTAAGTGACCCAAGTTGGGTTTTCTATTTAATCACTTTTCTTTAGGGCACATAAATTCTATGGCACTTGAGGGACTCCTATTGACTAAGTATGCAACAGTGTTTAAGGCTTCCCCCCAAAAGATTTTAGGTACGCCAGATGTAAACAACAAACATCTAACCTTTTCTAATAAGGTTCTATTCATCCTCTCAGTAACTCCATTTTGCTGAGGAGTTTTCCTAACTGTTCTGTGTCTCAGAATACCCTGGTCACTATAGTAGTTATCAAACTCTAAATTGTAGAATTCTAACCCATTATCAGTCCTAAAGGCTTTGACCTTTTAGTCAATTTGGTTCTCTAACAATAGTTTCCAACTCTAAAACCTGCCTAAAGCCTCATCCTTAGTCCTAAGCAAGTAAACCCACAATTTCCTACTGTAGTCATCAACTATAGAAAGGAAATAACTACTGCCCCCATGTGATGTTATCCTTTCAAGCCCCCACAAATCAACATGCAAGTAATCTACACAATTTTTAGCAAGGTGAGATCCCTTTTGGAAACTCAATTTATGTTGCTTACCCACTACACATGTTTAATAGAAGTTAAGAGTTTCAATGGAGTCCTTACCAAACAACCCCTATTTGTTTAGGATGTCTATGCCCATCTAACTCATGTGGCCCATCCTAGGGTGCCACTTCTCTGTAACAGTCAGGTTAATAGAAAACAAAGCAGTATTATAACATTTAGAATCATGGTTCCCACATAAAATATATAGTCCATTTCTTTTCACTCCACTGAGGACTATGTTGTTATTCCTATAGACATTTAGGCACCCATTCTCAGCTTTAAAACAACACCCATACTCATCTAGTGTTCTTAGAGAGATCAAATTCCTCTTTAAGTCTAGAATGTATCTAACCTTAGTCAATTTAATGTTTTTTTCCATTTTCAAGCCTTAAGGTTATACTACCAATTCCCTGGACTTTGTAGGAATTATTGTTTCCCATAAACACAGTTTCTAGTTCATTAGCCTCAAAGTCTTGGAACCAGTTTTTATTAGGACTCATGTGGAATGAGCATCCTGAACCTAGTACCCATTCATTTACATTATCTGATTTAGAGACAGTAAGGGCCTCTAACTCTTCGATATTGGTTTTAGTTGCTCTCTGTATTTCCTTGCTTCTGTTTCTTAATCCAGGCAAAACAAATTTTCTTTAAGTGTCTTGTTTTATTACAAAAGAAACACTTTCTAGTCTCCACTTTTGCTTTATGATTTTTTTTACCCTTCTTTTTATTCCTATGACCATTTTCAAACTGTGTGTTACTACCCAACATGCTTGACTCCCTTTTTCCCTCACAAATAGATTGTTACCACTCCTTTTTTGCACTCTAAGTTCTAGTTCCCTAGCATTTAATCCTGAGATTATTAAATCTACAATAGGGACAGTTCCAGTGTATTGAAATGCATTTTTTACAACCTAATATTCCTCAGTTAGCGAATTTAACAGTATCATGGCTAAACTGGAATCTCCAAGTTCTTGATCTATACCCTTAAACACTAGGGTCATTTCCAAGAACTCATCAAGATTCTCATCAATTGTCCTAGAACTATCCATCTTGTAAACAAATAAAACACCTTTAAGATATTCAAGATTAGGTGCTGATTGCAAAGCATAAAGAGATTCAAGCTTACCCTAGAGTGTGATAGGTGTTTCAAAGCCATCTACCTTCCTAAAGACGCTATCGAAGAGATTCATGATGATGAGGTTATAAGCTTCCTCATCCACCTCAGCTTTCTTCTTTAATTTTTCCTCTGTCCACTTTGTTGTGTCCTTCTCCAGTGCAATTACTACCTTATTGTGAGATAGCAATGCCTTCATTTTCTTCTTCCAGCTATTAAAATCGATCTTTCCATCATATTGGGTGATCTCAACACGTATGTTAGTCATTCTAAAGACTCAGTATTTGATTTAGGATTTTACTGAGAGAAACCCTAGAAATTGAAAACAATTTCTAACCCCTTTCAAGAGATTGAGACGTTGATTTTAGGAATTTCTAACCCTAGGTTGCAATTGAGACACAATCAAGAACATCAAGGATTTTACCATGGTTCACTTATTCCAAAATTGGGAATAAGCTACATCCACGTTGAGCTCCAAGAACTTTTAGGGCTCATAGCACTAAGAGATTAGAAGTTTACAGATTACAAGAACAAATCAACTCCAAATCTTAACACACTCAATCAATCCCCAAATTCTAACTATAACCTTTAATCACAAGAGAAATCACAACCTAGATTCTCTACCCTTGAAGGAAGCTCGACCTTCAACTAAAGATTATAGAAATCTAAAACTAATTACAAGAAAATTAGACTCAATCAGAAACCCTTGTAGAGTATTATTTTTATAATAAAGAGAAAGCTGGAGAAAAGATGCAAATCTAGAATTTTTGACATCTTTTATAGCTTTGACTTTCTCGGACAAATGGAAGCTGTTAGATTTCTTTAACAAGCAAAGGCCAAGATTCAAATTTAATTCCTCAAACGCAATTGTTTTGAGCTTCATTTAACATTTTCTTTAGGATCTTGCAACAGAGTCTTTGAATCAACCAAAGAGTTGTTTGATCTTCCTTTAGAAATCAAAATACTAAACGATAACAAGAAGCCTTATCGAGGCTATATCGGGAAAAGCCCTCATTTTCCTCTTCATGAAGCTATGCGAATAGATAATGTAACCACTTTTGAAGAAACCCAAAAGCTTACAAAACTCATGTGGCCCAACGAAAACGATCCTTTCAGGTAAGCTTTTAATATACACTTCATTAGATTAATTTGTACCGTAAGTTCATATATCTAAATTTGAATATATAAATTTTTAATGGACCCTCTTAACCTGATCCAACAAATAAAGGTTTGTGATTAGTGAACCATTAGTAATAGGAGTCTTGCTCAAGATTAGGGTTACCAATGTGCATTTTTAAAGGGTGAATTTTTGTTTGTTGGCTTTTTTTTGGTGACGGTTGTCTTGTATATGGTTTGGAGATGGTCTTGTGTAGACTTTTGTTTTTGTCCTAACTCAGGGTTTGTCTTGTGGTAAGATGTGCATTGGGAGATAGTGTCATGTATAACTCTTTTGTCTTGTTTTTGAACCTCCCAGGGGCTTGTCCTATGGTAGGTTGGTCGCCTTTCGAGACCTCTTTGTATATTCTCTTTCTTATTCTATTTAAAGCTTAATTACCCAAAAAAATAAAAGTTTGTGATTATTAATCACAAATAGGAATAAAATAGACAAATGGATTCTAATACCATAAATTAATAAATGACATTGCACAAATTGCAAAAGATCTTTAAAAAACTCAAGAAAGCTTAGATCACCAGGAAACGATCCTAATTTCATAATTCTTTCCACTTGTTTGTCTAACATTTTTTTGTCTTCTTTGATCAGCGAAATTGTCCACTCATACTCAAAGTTAGTGGAAGAGTTGAATGAGCTGGTAATACGAATGGTTTTTGAATGCTATGGTGTTGAGGAGTACTGCAATTCCCATATTAAATCAACAAGTTACCATCTTAGATTATTGAAATATGAAGAGCCTAGGTGTACTTGTTGAATATTTTTGTCAAACTTATGTTGTTTGTGTGCATAGCTGTTGTGTGTGTGCACACTGAAGTTGGACATATGCATGCTGCATTTCATCTCGCATTTTACTTCGTGTGTGCACACACTCTTGTTTTGTGCTAACATCGCATGTTTTACTCACTTTGCACAAGTTGCGTTTTTTACTTAATAGCTAAGATATTTTCTTTGCATCTTTTATGCTGTCATTTGGACCATTTACAAGTGTCCCAATATCCTTTAGTGGTCCAGGGAAAACCAAACTTTTTCGCGTTTTGATTGTGGTCCCAAAAGGTAGATGGAATCTTTTCCATTTTTAGACCAACATATGTCAGCCCTTGTCTGCTGACTTGGCAAGAATTGGGGAGCACGAAATTGGCCTTTATCATTATTGCTCATTTGTAAAGCCAACCTTTGATATTCTATTTGTTTGTACTCTAATTCTTTTTGCACATGTGATGTCTTTCTTATATTATCTTGCCCATCAAGATTTATCTCTTTCATGGTTTTTGTGTAAGTTTTCTCTTTATAGTTGTCTGCCTCTCCTCTTATGGCCCTGAAAAGTTGGTGAGTTTTTGTTTGTGGTCACAACAAAAGATGAAAGAGATTGTCTGCCACTTGTCTTAAAGAGATTGGTCAAGCAAGGATTATTTAAACCCATCTTCTTCTTCCTTGCATCTTCGAACCTGGTTTTTTCATTGTTTAGTTCTCTGAAATTTTAGAAAGCATTTCAATCAAGTTCCCTTTGTTCATTCTTTGATGATCATATCTTAGCTTGTTGAGGAGTATTTATTTGGAACATAGTTCCTTTATTGTGAGCTAAAAGGAAATTCATCTCCTTCCTTGTTTGTTTTCTTTTTGAACTTGGATATTATTTTGTTTGTGCTCTGAAATTTTCAGAGAGTTTATTCCTTGCTAGGTTTCATGTATGCTTTAATGCTTAAATCATTTTGTTCATCTTTGTTTATTGTTTATTGCTGCTGGAACTTGCATGGTTCCTACACTAAGAGCTTGAAAAGCATTCAAGCCGTGGAAGCTGGAGGTGTTCTTCGGCGAGTGAAGCTTGGGTGGAGCTCAAGCGTTGTCCGGGAGTGTTTCTGGTGTGCAGTGATCCTAGAAGCGATGAAGCAATTGAGATTCAGAGGGTGGTGTTTAGTGTAACGTAGTACAGGGAATCTCTTTGTTGTAGCTAAAATTAACTCTAAGTGATATCTTATAATGTTTTTTGTTATAGTGGATTAGCTTCGATCTGAACGAGGTCCCATGAATGTAGGCTAAGAGTGGTTTTAGCCAAACCATGTATATGCTTGTGTGCTTTATCTTCACTGCTTGTGTTTGTTGATTCATGCTTAATTTGATAACCATTAATTAACTTGGTAAAATTTTCTGCTTCACTTTAAAAATGGGTATCTAATGTTGAATAGAGTTCATCAACTCTAACAGTATTGTAGTCAACTGGTTCTTCCTCCTCACGAAGATATAACTTTCACCAGCATATTACATCAAAACCATGTTAAGGGTTTGGAGATAAAATCAAAAAATGGCGAGTGGATCGGTTGTGAGCCCCACCCTTCATCCTTTATTGTGATGGCCGGCGATGCATTCACGGTGAGACTTAATCCGCTGCTTAAATTTGAAGTAAAAATATATAATTTACAAACTCATATATAACAACTGAGAAAATTTGTATTTATTTATTTATTTTTTATCAAGTTAATGTTTAAGGGATGATTTTTTATTGAAACAGGTGTGGAGCAATGACAGAATACGGTCGTGTACTTATCGGGTAATCATGGGTGGAAATGAAGACATATATTCAATTGGGTTGTTTACTTTCCACGTTGGGACAATAAATATTCCTGAAAAGTTAGTGGATGATGAACATCCCTTACAGTATAAGCCATTTAATCATCTAGATTATGTTAATTACTATTATTCAAACAAGGGTTCAAAACCAAACCAGTGTCATTACAAAGCCTACAGTGGTACCACCNTAATCGTTATCCTTAAATAACAGAGAAACTAATTAAGGAGAACTAAATTGTTTCATGATATCTGCAAATCTCCTTTCGAAAGTGCTGTCTTTAAATTAAAAAAACAACAAATCAATACAATCCCATCCAATTCCAGTATTTTCAGAAGAACTATGATCCAATACAATTAAACGAAAACAATTTTTTTTTTTTTTTTTTGGTTTTTCACTTTGAGATCAAGTCTCATGTTTCTTTGTCTCTTGAGCAACAAGAAGCAAAACCCAAACCTCAAATTTATTAAACGAAAACCCAAACCTCAAATTTATTAAATGAAACTATAATATCAGATGCTCTGAAAAAGTACCTTCACCGGATACAATTGATTGTAAAACTATGCGAGCGGAAGAGAATCGAGAGACAGTTGATTCAAAGTCAGATTCAACCAAAGAATTGAGAGGCATAATTTTTTTGCTCTTCTTTATCCCTAATCCCTAAATCGAGATATTGAATGCTCTTGCTCCCAATCGCATTTTTTTTCTTCATTTTTTTTGAAGTGTAAAATATCAGAAAAGTTTTTATATTATCCTAAAATTTTTATTTAAGTCTCGATTTCGGTTTTGGTTCTCTGTTCCACCCTTGTAGGAATTAGAATAATTAGATTCAAAATATTTAAGTTGATAAATTTATAATAAAATTTTATGGGATGAATGTGTTATAGTGTGGGCACATCCTATGAGGATGGATGGGTTCTTCAATCTCAGCTAGAGAGAAGGTGTGTCGGTGGTCTAAATCAATGACCGATTAATTAAATTGGTGAGCTGGAATTGGAACTTTGTCCAATTTTGTCTATGCAATTCTATATTAGTTGGCATTGGTTTACTTAATTTGAATTTTGAAAGCTTCATTCATTCACTACACATACTAATTAGTTAAGGAATGATTTTACAGTTGAAAAGGGATTAGCAATGATGTTAATTTAGTAATATTAAAAAGTCTGATAATCATTAATTAAATTAAATTTCTTTCAAAAAAAAAAAAAAAATCTAATATTCCTCTCCAAAACTTGGAAAAGTATGTTCTGATTATAGTCTCATAAAATTAATTGGAAATTTTGTTACTTTCAAAATGTTCCAGATTTTCCCTATTTTTACACAAAAATCCTTCATCCTATTTACACTACCCCATTATATTCTAGATTTTTTCTTTAGTGAAATAGCACATGTACATCTGCCATTCTCATATACTTTCTTGCAATTACCAACTACCAAATACTAACTGTGGTATTAACTTAATTATAAGAGCAATGTCCTNGGTAACTAGGCTCCAGCCTCCAAGTGGGGCAAATTTTACTTGCATTGTTAGGCACACTTACCTGCTCTGATTGATATTAGCATCATGCCTTCGGATATGGGGAGACCCGCGCATCTCACTTAGCATGATTTTGATATGTTTTTTTTTTTTTAAAAAATGTTTTCAAAATTTTAAGCAAAGTTTTTATTTAATTTTTAAGGGGACATAAGAATAATCTGTGCCTTCCTATGAGGTTTTACATCATTAAGAGAGTTTTAGTGATAATAAAGCATATTTGACGAGAGGTTTGCACTAATTATATACAATAATGCTACGAACATCGATGTTTTGCATCGAAATGTTAAACCGAACGACGTGTCACCTGAGTCAGATGAGTCAAGTAGCACGTTAAGAAATATTTCGCAAATCAACGGGAGTGCACCTATAAGAACGTCTGTCCATAGTTTAAATAAAAAAAAAATTGATAACAAAAATCATGGACGCCCGTCCATATATTATGGACGGACGTCCCTACTTAATGGATGATTGGATGTCCCTACTAGATGGATGCCCGTCCATTGTTTAAATTAAAAAAAAAAAAAAGTAATGGATGGACATCCCTCTTAGATGGACACCAGTCCATTAAATAGGGAGACGTTGACTGGCCAATAATGGACTTTCAAGTTTTTGCCTAAAGACCCGGTTTTCGACCATTGAATTCACAAGCACCTGTTTCACAAGTTAAGGTGTCAACTTGAGCTAGAGTCTCATGAGACTGCTCATTATCAACAATTGATTTCTCAACATAGGTTACAGGACTGTGATCTTTCCATCAATTATCTCATTCTTTTGGCCAAAGTTTGTGGAACCTTCCATGGCAAGTTCCTCAGCAATGAAGGCTTGCTCAATCTCTTCACCATCTCTTTCAGCAACTTGCACACAGGATTCTGAGGGGCTCTAGTGTCCCTTCTCATCAAAAGTCTCCAAATGTGAAACTAGACTTTGCTCTACAACATAATCTCCTCTTTCCCGCAATGTTCTCAATATAAGTGTCTTAAGGAAGTTCTTCTCTTGAACTGCATACATCGATGCAGTCAAGGGGTCCGTCATCTGCAATAAAAAATAAAGTAAAGAAACAGGTGTCATGGAAGTTTCCACAGACTTTGGCTAGAAGAATGAGATTACTTTTGTTTTTTTGTTTTTAATTCAAATAATGGACAAACGTTCATCTAATAGAGACGCTCGTCCATAATATATGGATGGACGTCCATGATTTTTTTTTTTTTTTTTAATTTAAACTATAAACGGACTTCCTTATAGGTGGACTCCTGTCCATAATAAATAAACTTCCATCCATATAATATGGATTTACTATAGACGAGAGTCCATTTCAAATGAACGACCGTCCAATAAAAAATATTTCTTAACGTACTATATGGCTCATCTGACTTAGGTGATACGTCATTCAGTTTAACATTTCAGTGCAAAACGTCGGTGTCCGTAGCATTATTGAATTACATAATCTTGAGGGAGTTTATAATGCTGTATCATCTCTTAATTCTCCTCATTTAAAGACGAAACGGTGCGTACAGGCTGTTTCTGTTCTCCTTCTCGAGTCTTGACAGAATTCTGAATAGAGAAATTATCAGCTCCAAGCTCGCAAGCCACACTCGTAGAGACTGTGCAGGGCACTAACCAAGGTGAGACCACTAAACCTCGTTCAATATAACCCTCAGTTTGGTTGCTAGTAGACCCAGCTAACTATCTCGATGAAAATTTGATTTTAATGCATTGGGTTGTACTGCATGTGAAGTGTTCGATGAAATGTCGAGCTGAAATGAGTGATTGAATATATTTCAAAAGAACTTGTATTGGTGGTCAAATTTTGCTTTGTATTTTTTTTTTTTTTTTAAATAAAATATAACATAGCATACAAAAATTGGGCTTCAAGAGAATATTAATAAGTTTGTCAAATCACTGTCTTTTGCTTGATGCCTGAGTGGTTGAATTATCATATCAACTTATGGGTTAACTTCAATGGGTTGGAATTTTTTGGTAATATTGAATGTAATAATTTTCTTTTTTTAGAACCTAAGTCATATTGAATATGAAACTTATAACTCGAAAAACAAGGTTGCCATTACTGGATAGTAATGTTGTTATCTCGTGAAGTACATACAGATTTAATGTTATTTTACTTTTAATTGTGTTATTAACTAGCTTCTGTTCATCAAAGCTGTCGGGATTATATTGGTCGGGGCAGAGCTGCATTTTGTAGGTGCTGCCATGGCGGCAACAAAGCCTCGGTTAAGTAGCTTCTCTCGCAACCTATCAGCTGTACCATCTTCGCAAACACCAGGAGTCAAGTGTGGTCCTAATGGCACTATGTTTGTCTCATCTGGAATACTTGATCTTGACAGTAATCATCTACATTTGTTCCCCTTCACTTTTGCCTATTGGTTTTCCAATGTGATCTAGAATGATGGGTCATGGGTTTTATTTGTTTGTTTCTGATGTTTAGAGATACTAGGTGGTGGGTTCCCACTGGGAAGTTTAGTGATGGTGATGGAAGATGCTGAAGCACCTCACCACATGCTTTTGTTGAGGAATTTCATGTCTCAGGGACTTGTTCACAATCAACCTCTTTTTTATGCCAGTCCAGCAAAGGACCCCAGAGCATTTTTGGGTACTTTGCCTAGTCCATCCACTTCCAAAGATGAAAAACCTCGTGGTAGTGTTCCAGAACAGGTGTCCCTCTTCTTCAATTCCCTTGTCTTTGCTGTTTGTCTATTAGTTTTTGGGAACATGAAGAATTTGAATGTTGTTTCATCAAGTTGCAGGAGAAGGGCTTGAGAATTGCTTGGCAGTATAAGAAGTATATGCCTGAAAATCAGCCAAACTTTGATAGTCAGAGCGGTAAGCTTGTCTGTGTTCTTTTCTTTTTATCATAAAGGTCAAGCTGGTATCTGTTTCATAAATACATATATATGTATTGCGAGCAAACCAGATTTTAAATAGTTTGAGCTAATTTGTTCATGCACATGTTAGTGCTAGAAAGATACTTCCAAAGCCAAAGGGTGCTGAGTACTCCAAAACTTAGATACCAAGACATTGTATGATTGCTATTCTCACTTCATATAAGTTCATATTTAGTCCTTCATATATATTTTACATTAAAGTAAATCTGCTTCTTCAGCAAACTAATCCCTCTGTTCTTCCAAATTCCTAGCATTGTGTACTAGCTATTTAGACAGTTGCTGCAGTTTTAAGTTTTAAATAAATAGTGCTTAACAGACCACATTGTAAAGGAATTTACAACTGCTTGTCCCTCAGGCAGGATCTTTGAGAAACATTATCTTGATAAAATCTTACTGCATTTCTGCATTTAGTTGTTACTGGCTGTTAATGTTCTAGATATAATTTGGTGCTATAGACTACATTTAGTTTACTTATGTTAGCAAATCACAACCTTGATGGTAACTCATCTTTTTTAGTGGCGCAGATAACAAGCAAGTGTACTGCAATGACTTTGACTTGCGCAAGCCTCTAGAGAGGCACTATCATAGTGCACAGCGTGTAGATTGTGTTAGCATCCAAGATTCTACAAATTTTATTGCTCTTAAGGACCGTTGTGCCACATTCTTAGCCCAATTTCCAAGGTATGGTTATATGCTTTCAGCTTTCCTGATAAGAAATCATGGGTTTTCTTCTGCAATCATGATACATGCACACATCTATGATTTTAGAACCTTAAGTTTGCTTTTTTGTCTTGACTTCATGAAAGGAGGATTTGGGTGGATGATTATAAAGCATGGATCAGACAGTTCTTTCCAAAAGTTTTGATGATTAGAATTTTATTGAAGAGATTTTACAAGTACATGGAATTTGCAGTTGACAAATTTTTGCCATCTTAATGAATGAAAAATTGAATAAGACATGTTGGAGATATACATAACTTTCCATTAGATTTTACAACCAATATGTTTGAAGCATATTGATCCTGATCTCATTTCAGTACTGCAAGAAGAAAACATCATTGAGATTATATCTGAGATTTTGATGTTCCATATCATTACTGAAGAATCTCAACTATGATGCTAAATGTCAAAGCATGTTTGGGCTAAGAATGTGAAAGCATGTTGGGGCTAAGAATGTCAAAACATGTTTGGGCTTGCTTCCAAATTACATTTTATTTTATCTTTCTTATTGTTTTATTTAGCATGTAAAGCTTTCCAATATGTTGGTGGTTTTATTTAAGCCTATATTCAGAACTTTTGAAACTGATTCACCTGATGCATGAATTTTCTATGATCTCATCATTTTCCTTATTGTGTTCTGCCCTTAAATCTTTTTGCTCGTTACTAACTTTTTTTATTTTTCATCTTCAGAAATGATGCCAACAGTTCATGCACAGGTCGAATTGCCATTCAGTCATTCTGTGCTCCGCAATGTGAACATTCCAACATGGTCAGTGGCATTACATTTTGCTCTGAAGGTCTTAATTGCCTTAAACCACTGGTGTCAGCTTCTTGTTCTATTTACTTTTATTTTTTCTTTAAGTGTCATAAGTTTCTTGTGCTCTTTTTCTGAAAAAAGTCTATTTGAAATTAGTAATTATGAAATGAGAACTGAGTTTATCTCAATAATCTATATGGTTATGTTTCCCTTTTCAAGTTCCTCTTTGTCCATCTTTTTCTTTCTTTCCCCTATATACTTTCTCTCTCTCATTATTCTCCTAGATCTGCCACATCAATTGGTATTTTCTCATTTGCATCTTATCAATTTATAAGCATCTACTGAAATTGATAATTCATTTTACTTCTGTTAATGTCTTACTCTTGCAGGAATGGGACATGCTTTCATTTATTAAATCTATGAAAGGTATGATACGGTCTTCAAATGCAGTGGCCGTGATAACCTTTCCACCGTCTCTTCTTTCACTATCCTCCTCTAAAAGATGGCAGCACTTGGCAGACACATTGCTTTCCGTAGGGGCTATCCCAGGTTTGTTTTCATATTTCTGTTTTACTACTGTGTCAATGACCCTAAATATTTTATCAAATTCTGAGCTGATGCTTCTTTCAGACGAGGACAAGGAATTGGCAAAACTCTTAGCGGGTTACCAGGACATGGTTGGCTTTCTTAATATACACAAAGTAGCCCGCATAAATACACAGGTATCGTCAAAACTGTGATTCCTCTATTCTTATACTTTTCCTTTGCTTAGTTTTCACTCATCAATTAAACCTTTGATCAGGTTCCTGTGATTCTTGATGCGACAACATTCTCAATAAAGTTGCATAAGCGTAGATTCTTGGTTTTAGAATGTATAAATCAAGCCCCGGTCGATGGTTCAAGTGGGAGTTCATATGGCACATCTAGTAGTTGTTCTTCTGGGTCCTCCAAGACTGGGACCCTCGATTTTTAGTAGTCCTACAGAAATTTGTCGCTGATAATTGTTTAGTGCCTCAGAGCCAAATTGAGATCCAATGGCAAGTTTGATGGTGTTGGTTCTTGCCGCTAGAATTCTTCCAGTTTCTTCTTTGTTAACGACCTCGGCCATTGGATCATCAGGAAGCTGTGTCATCAACCCGGGTATAATCTAGAATACAGGAAAAAGTATCGGTTTTTGCTGCAAGATTATTATTTATCTATTTATTTTATGTTAAACTATCTTCCTATATAGATGATTGAAGATGCTTGCATAACAGAACACCGGAAATAGTGTTGAAAACATTGACCTATTGATTGAATGATTGTAGAGGTGTTTCTTATTTGAGTTCTTCGCCAGTGATAATTGAAATACGAAATTAGAGTTTGTAGCTTGAATTTTCATGTTCACTTATCGGTTAAAGATAAAGAAATGAACTGGTGTTGTGCAATATTTCATATTTTACATCATTTTTCAACTCCATTCATGTTTATGTACTGAAAATCATTGCATGTCAGTGAACTTTGGTCTAAGAGTTGCACTGTGAATTAAAGAAGAAATTTAACTGGGAAAATTGCGTTTAACAGATTTAATATTAGTATTGGCTCTCTAACCCCGGTAGCCAAATCTTCTGAGTATGGTTGAAAATTCCAATATGAACCAGAATTGGATTTTGTACATAGCGACTGAATCTATCAAAGTAACCAAATAAAGCCTTTGTCTGTTGGCAAGATATGCTTGGGATATTTCCTGAAAAAGGCTGGCTGTTTTTTTGGATTAAATATAAATCAACACAAATAGTGAAACTTCCTGGAAGCTTAACTTCTCTATAAACAAGATGAGACATATTAGAGGATTAAGACAAAAGGTATTAAAAATGGATATATCCCAAAGCATACGGTAACGGTAAGTAGTATCTACGCGGGGTAAATTATGTACTTATAATTTGGCCTTCAATTGTTTTTCGGTAGTTTTTCTTTTTCTTTGTCCATCTTAATCATGATAGAGTAGTTTAGCGATAGTTCTCTATAAATAGTTAATTCATAAATTTTCATTTTAATAATCATCAATCATATAAATTGCAAGATAAATGGAGAGAAAAAAAAATTCATAAATGACAAAAAAAATAAAAATTAGTTTGTGATATGAATAAAAAGTTTAGGAACGGCTTGCAGTGAAATAGTCGTATAAAACGAGTAACAATAATGATTTATTTATAACTGAGTTATACAATCACACAAAAATTATATAAATTTTTTGTAAAATGATTACTTTATCTTTTGTTTTTTATCTAGTTGTATAACTTAGTTGTAAGCATAGCATTACTTAAAGAGTAAACAACTTTTTTCCAACCCAAGGTTTGCCTTAATGACATTTTCCACTCAAAAAGTTTCAAAATACCATTTTTCTACTCAAAGTTTCTGTTTCGTTAATATTCAAAATACACTTCACTTTCTCAATCATGGTGAGAGGAGTTTTGTAGACTTGAGGCCGGTGGATCTACTGGTGTGGTGGTGATCGATTGAATATTTACGGCTGGAATCATCCAAAAATCAGTTAAGAACAGAAAACCCTAGCTTTATGATGACAGACAATCGGTGAGAAAACAGGTGCTGGAGTAAGAGTGGTTTTGTAGAGAGGAGACCAGAGGTTCAAATGGTGGTGACGGAGAGAATTTTAACTATCAAAATCAACTGGAATTGACTTTGGGTAGTAACACAATATTAACTTTGGGTGAGAAAGTGGTATTTTGAAACTTTTTTGGTGGAGTTTTATTAAGGCAAACCTTGGTGGGAAATACGTTTACTCCGTGTAAAAAATATACCAAACTCCGAGTGAGTTGATGAAGGCACTAGGGCATTGAAGAAGTGAAATAGTTGGTATTTTGCAGAAGTAGTGATGAGAAACACTTTGTCCATCAAAAGCTGGGAATTAATTACTTCAAACTTTGTTTTCATTTTCAAGACCTTGTGAAGAAATATTCATGAATCTTTGTCGCACACTTGCCAAAAAGTCCAAGATAATGTGTAGATGCATTCAATTAACTAGAGGCTTTCTTTGAGAAAATTAATGAAGCTCTCATTGTACAGGCTTTACCAATTAAGCAGCACACACAGCCGGGAGAGAGCTTGGAATTTTATTTATTAATTTAATTATGAAATCCCTAAATATCCCAATATATTCTCCATTTTATGAGTTAATACTAAGAGACTTCCACTAATGTTTAGAATCATACTATAGTTTACATCAATTAGGAAATATGATATAGCTGTCATTATAGTTAATTCCATCCAAGTGGGAATTTCAATATTTAAAGCAAACAATTTGCACATAGTAATAATCTTCAACCATGGCCGGCCATCAAAGCAACACCAACCACTATATATTTGTGTTCTACCATCCATCAGAGACAGCACAAAAACAAGAAGAAAAGCACTTCTGTTGTAGTCATCGTTATGGCCTTGAATTTTCTCAAATCAGTTCCGTTCTTTCTCTTGCTTGCGGTTGTCATGGCAGGTGATCCAGATATTCTCGTAGACTTTATAGTTCCAGCAAACTCCACTGTTAATGCCACAGATGGGTGCTTCTTCACCTTCACTGGAATGCGCAACGCAATTAACCCGGACTATCCGTCAAACTTTACGGTGACTAAAGCTAGTGTTAAAGAGTTTCCAGCTTTGGATGGTCAGAGTGTCTCTTATGCTTTTTTGGAATATCCTGCGGGATCCATTAACCCACCTCACACACACCCTCGTTCAGCTGAGCTACTCTTGGTAGTGGGTGGAACCCTCAATGTTGGCTTTGTTGACACCACGAACAAACTATACAATCAAACCCTGAAACTCGGTGACATCTTTTTGTTCCCAAAGGGAATGGTGCACTATCAGTCTAATGATGATCCAAAACAACCCGCCGCCGCAATCGCCGCCTTTGGCAGTGCTAATGCAGGCACAGTTTCAGTTCCCACGAGTGTTTTTACTTCTGGCATTGATGATAATATCCTTGCCAAGGCTTTCAAAACTGATGTTTCAACTATCATGAAGCTTAAGGCAGGCCTTGCACCCAAGGCTTAAATTCATGAAGCTATATGGTCTTTGATCGAGTCTCTAATTTTCTTGTGCTTTTTTTGTGCTCGTCTTCTTCATTGTTCTGTGGCCAGCCTACATGGTAGGAAATGGATCTTGTTGTAATAATGCCCTAATAAATTGTTGAAAATCTGTTTTAAAATGATATATATATTTTAATTTACGGCATATATTGTTTGGAACTTTTGACGTCCATATTTATTTATTTTTTTTATGATCGGAGGTATCCGAGTTAGTTTGTACACATCTTAACTAATCCCTCATAGCTCTGAAGTTGATGACCAGATAAACCCCTAATTGACCACCCCTATTCATGAAATCTCATTTTACTCTTTTACCATAAGACTACTCAATCGTGGTTAGACCTCTATATTTGACTGTTATAATTTATCATTTTATTTTTAGATAAATTTCATTGATATCCTGTAACGTGAAAATTGAAATTTGGTTAAAATATTGGTTGGTTTATTATTCTAATTTTTTTAAAGAAAAAAATACTTGGATGAATTGTGGAAATCAAATTGTTATGCCTAAGAAACATAAGGGTTGACGTAAGGTCCAGTCAGCCTGCAAGAGTCAGATCATGGGTACAACCACAGCCCGCTTCCGTCAAAATAGTGGGTGCGCGTCAGGCCAGCCAGAATTGTGGTGATCCCACTGTTCAATCCATGCTCTAAATCGCGCAAATCACTCTGGAAGGTGGGCAATGTGACATAAAGAAGGATTTGCACGGATAATCCCACCAACTTACAGATTCAGTGATCATTACCTCAAGGCATCCCACTATAAATTGAGAGCTCCTCTCTCATTAAGGGGATTTGCATATTTTTACATTTGATTAGCTACTCTCTCTCTCTCTCTCTCTAGGGTTTTCAGCATTTGATACCTTGTAATACCATTGTAAAGTCAGTCAGCTAAAAGCGACCTGACCGTTATCATCAATATAAGCATCAGTGGACGTAGGACTTACTACCTTAGCATCCGAACCACTTTAAAAACTGCCCCCATTGCATTTACTGTCATTTTCCTTTACATTCACGTGTGTCTTTTGGGCCAGCTCAACATTTCACACGTGTATTTCGTTGGTGTAAAAATCACACATCAATAGTTTGGCGCTAGAAGGAGGGCCTGATTTAGTGTTTATCCTTCATAAGGAGAATCTCCAACTTATCGGTTCTACAACAACAAATGGCCCGCCAACCAGAACCTGAGCAAACCAACCAGGGCGCTGAGGGGCTCCCCCAAGTTCAGGGGGACACTTCTTCCAAAAAACCTTCAGCCCCGCAAAATGCTGCAGGGGATATCCTGTCAAGTTCACAGCTTGACCCCGCCATTAGAAGCTACCTGGAGAGGTTTGACAATACTCTCCAGACGGTCAACCGAAGGTTGGACTGTTTGGACCAAGGCGTGCCATCCAAGTCAGTTGTGGCGGTGCAACCGCCAAAAACCCCTGTAGGTCACGCGAAAGCGCGACGAAGGGAAATAGCCCGTGCCACGAGCACTGCAGCGCGTAGACGAAAAGGTAAGCAAATGGCAAAAAACAAGTCCACGGGCTCTAAAGGGCCAGCAAACACCGACCGCGTCCTAAACAGAATACCAGTCTCATTGAGACTCGGTGAAAGGACGTAGCCCGAGCTGTCCCATGCCACATCGCAAGTACACACCCATAAAAGTGCTGGACGGGGCGATTCCTATCACCGCCAGCAAAACAATCCTGATCATCACCGTGCGAGAGGGTCCCACACTTCGCGGGGTAGTTCCTACCATCGCGAAGGTCGTGAAAATACCCCGCACCTTTCATCGCCATCTCACGCCTCTAGCCAGCGTGTGTCGAGAGTGGCCGGAACCGTTGGCCGAGGCGAAGAGGATCCCGACCTCTGGACTTTCCTCAATCGTAATCGCGAGGGTCGAACTCGCATGGGTGAAAGCAATCCCCAAGCGGCTCCATTGCCGCAAATTGAGGAGCTGCAGCGAGCTCTAGACAGGCTAAGAGCTCAGCAAAATGAACAGGGGCAGGTCGCATCTGCGTCCCTCTTCTCTCCCAAAGTGTTAGCTGCTCCACTCCCACCAGGATTTAGAATGCCCGACATACGGGCGTTTGATGGAAATTCTGATCCACAGGATCATTTATATGGATTTAATGATCTGATGGAGCTTCACCAGGTCTCAGATTTAGCAAAATGCCGTTGTTTGGTAGCGACTTTGATCTTTCATGCCAAATGGTGGTTCAGGTTGCTCCCAACGGGATCAATCAGTTCGTGGCCTCAAATGAGCGTGACGTTCCTAAGGCATTTTCAAGCAAATCGAAAGTTCTCGATGCCTTTGAGCTAACTCAGCAATATAAGGCAAGAAAGGGATGAATCCCTCAAGTCCTACATTGACCGTTTCTACAGAGAACTCAACAAGGTGACTTATACCCCCGAAAAGTCTGTTCGGACTCTCATCATAGTTGGAGTTCGTCCACAAACTGACCTGTGGAAAGAATTACAGGTTGAGGACGATGTTTCCCTCACAGGATTCTATAACCTTGCGGAGAAGTACCTCCAGATAGAAAATTCATTGGCGGTACTCCGCCATCGTACCCCGGCGCTTCAGGCAATGCGTCTGGTCGAGGGGAAAGTAGAAGAGCTGATCGTAGAGGGGACACTGACGATCAGCGAAAATGAAAGAAACCTCGCTACGAGCCCAAAAAGTCCTATGCTCCCGTCCCTTGTCGCGATCACGACAGAAACCAATATACACCACTGAATGCATCTATGTCGGCCATCCTTGATAAGTCCGAGGAAGCCAGCCTGCTCGGAGAGCCCGAGCCCATGAAAACTCCCGCGACAGCTAGAAATAATAAAAAATACTGTCGCTTCCATCGGGACAATGGACATCACACCGATGAGTGCCGAGTTATAAAGCAAGCAATCGAGGAGCTCATCAAGAAAGGGCACTTCAAGGAGTATATTGATGACTCTGCTCCTGCGCAAGAGAAGAGTCAAGGGGGGTAAGGGAAAAAGCATCGTGATCGCAAAGGGTATAGTAGTGTTAACATAATCTTTGGAGGGCCGCACCTCGTGGGAAACACGCGAGGTGCCCAGAAAAGATATGCTCACGAGGCTCATCACGACCCGATCAAGGTGATGAACACGTCGCAACGACCACAAAATGTTCACAAGGAGGAGCCGATCACCTTCTCCAAGAAGGAGGCAGCCCATTTGCATCATCCTCACGACGACGCCCTTGTGATCACGCCTCTCATAGGGCACCATAACGTCCGCAGAATGCTAGTGGACAACGAAATCGCTGTGAATATCCTGTTCCAGACCGCTTTCGAAAGAATGAACTTAGACGAGGCCGACCTGAAGCCCGCCTCGATCCCTCTTTACGGCTTTACAGGGGACCACCTGATCCCCAAAGGAACGATTCAACTCCCAGCCACGCTGGGTGACTATGACGAAGTGACTAAAGTACTGAATTCTGGGTCGTGGATTACCCATCCGCCTTCAATGGAATCCTGGGGCGACCTCTATTGAGAAGCTTCAAGGCTGTCACTTCCATATACCATCTCAAGATGAAGTTTCCCACCTCGACGGGGATAGGGGAAGTAAGCAGATCGTAGAGCGCATCTCGCGACTGCTACATAAAAGCGGTGCAGATGACGTGTAGAGGGAAGGGTGTCTCGCATGGTATTCCCCGACAGGCTATGGCGATTAGCCGGATCGAGCCACAACCTGGCCCAATAGAGGATAATATAGATCCTCGAATTCAGGAAAGTCCTTCCAGCGGCCTAGTTGGGGATTTGTCCAAAGTGTCGGTCGACCTGAAGGAGCCGAGCAGAGTGTTAAGGATTAGGAGTAGTCTCAACCCCTAGCTCGCCTTCGAGCTGATCGGCTTCCTGAAAGAAAATATCGATGTGTTCGCCTGGTCGCATGCAGCTATGGTCGGGATCAGCCCAAACATCATTTGCCATGCGTTGAACATCGACAGCGAAGCCAAGCCAGTTCACCAGAAAAGAAGAGCAATGGATCTGGAGCGGTATGCCGCCTTAAAATTAGAGGTGGACAACCTCCTACGAAACGGGTCCATTCGAGAGGCATTCTACCCGACCTGGGTTGCCAACCCGGTTCTGGTAAGGAAGCCAAATGGCAAGTGATGAACCTGTGTCGACTTCAGTGACCTCAACAAGGCTTGTCCTAAAGACAGCTTCCCCCTGCCAAGAATTGACCAGCTCGTGGATGCCACCTCAGGGCACGAGCTGCTAAGTTTTATGGACGCATACTCGGGATATAATCAAATTCTGATGTACGGGCCAGACGAAAAGCATATATCTTTTATTACATATCGGGGGCTGTATTGCTACAAAGTTATGCCCTTTGGCCTTAAGAACGCTAGCGCGACCTACCAACGATTGGTTAACCGGATGTTCTCCGACCAGATCGGCAAGACAATGGAGGTCTATGTAGATGACATGCTGGTCAAATCCCATGTCGCTTCAGGTCATATAGCGCATCTCGCTGAGATGTTTGATATCCTCCGACTGTACAGAATGAAGTTGAATCCTCTCAAGTGTTCGTTCGGAGTATCATCAGGTAAATTCCTAGGATACATGATTAACCAACGGGGAATAGAAATCAACCCCGAGAAAATTCAAGCTCTGCTCGATATGGAAAGCCCGACCAGCAAAAAACAGGTCATGAGTCTTAATGGGCGAATAGCGGCACTAAGTCGCTTCATATCGAGGCTAACAGATCGCTGCTTACGGTTCTTCAATGTTCTGAAGGCCAATAAGGAGTTCGAGTGGACTCCCGAGTGTGAACAGGCGTTCCAAAGTATAAAAGAACACCTCGGGAAACCACTTCTTCTGTCCAAGCCTCTTCCGCAAGAGATCCTACTCTTGTATCTGTCCGTCTCTCAGTTTGCGGTCAGTGCAGCCTTAGTTCGGGATGAGGAAAAGGTACAATGGCTAGTGTACTATGCGAGCAAATGTCTGACGGATGCTGAAATACGGTATCCGAAAATGGAGCGTTTAGCCTATGCCTTGCTGATCGCTTCCAAAAAGTTGCGACCTTACTTCCACACCCATACTATCCATGTGATGACTAATTACCCACTCAGGCAGGTCCTTCAGAAGCCAGAGGCATCAGGTAAATTGCTTAAATGAGCCATGGAATTGAGTCAGTTCGATCTGAAGTACAAGCCAAGATCGACTATCAAAGGGCAGGCTGTTGCTGACTTCAATTCAGAATTCTCCTATCTTCCAAGTGAGTTAGAGCAACAGCCTAGCGAAGCCATCCAGGAAACTGCTCAGAATTTGTTGACCTGGAGCCTCTACGTCGATGGATCATCGAACAGAAAGAGGGCTGGTGCAAGTCTTCTCCTTTTGAGCCCCGAAGGGGCTCGCGTTCATGGCATTCTTCGGTTCGGATTCAAGGCAACCAACAATGAGGTTGAGTATGAAGCTCTGCTCGCTGGGTTGCGATTGGCCAGAGAAATGGGTGTAACCGCGATCAGTGTCCACAACGACTCCATGCTGGTTGTTAACCAGATTTTGGAGGAATACCAAGCCAAGGAAGAAAACATGATCCGTTATCTGAAAGAAGCTAAGGCCGCACTCGAGCCGTTCAAGCATTTCGCAATCACTCAGATTCTCAGAGATAGCAACTCTGTGGTGGACGCCCTGGCAAGAATAGCCTCATCGTTGGACTCAGAAGCACTAGATAGCATTCCTGTTCGATTCGTCGAGGCCCCAAGTATCAGCCCGATCAAACATGCCGTGAATGTGACAGAATCAGATTCCTGGATGACTCCCATTTTCCAATACCTCAAGGATGGGATCTTGCCTGATGACAAGGTCGAGGCAAGGGTTTTGCGAACAAGATCTGCTCGTTACACCCTCATTGGGGACCAGTTGTACAGGCGAGGATTTAGTGCCCCTCTCCTTCGATGTGTAACCAGCGAAGAAGCATAATACATCATGAGGGAAATTCATGAAGGGATCTGCGGTAATCACACTGCCACACGATCTCTTGCGAACAAGGTTGTTCATCAAGGGTACTATTGGCCTCGAATCCAAGATGACGCCTACAACTTTGTCAAGAGGTGTGATAAGTGTCAGCGGTTTGCGAACATACCGCGAGCTCCCTCCCACGAGCTGATAACCATGACTAGCCCCTGGCCTTTTTCCATGTGGGGGATCGATCTCATTAGGCCCATGCCAGTCAGGAAAGGGGGAGTCAAATATGCCGTGGTCACGGTAAATTACTTCACCAAATGGGTAGAAGCAGAACCGCTAGCCGCGATCACGACCAGAAAGCTTAAAGACTTCATTTTCAAGAATATTGTGTGCCGCTTCGGAATTCCTCATACCCTCATCTCGGATAATGGGAAACAGTTCGACAACGAGGAATTCAAGCAGTTTTGTGATGAGCTGGGCATCCATAAAAAATTCGCCTCAGTCGCAAGACCGCAAGCAAATGGCCAAGTTGAAGCTGTCAACAAAACCATCAAGCACACTCTGAAGGCCAAACTTGGCGCAGCCAAAAGGAATTTGGCCGACGACCTCTCCGAAGTCCTATGGGCGTACAGAACAACTCCAAGAGCCTCCACCTCAGAAACACCTTTTTCGCTGGCATACGGATGTGAAGCGATGATCCTTGTAGAGGTAGGAACTGGTTCGCTTCGGAGGGACTTGTACAATGAGGCCGACAACGAAGCACTTATGAGAGCAAGCCTAGACCTTGTTGAAGAACATCGCAGCAAGGCTTCGCTAAGCATAGCAGCCTATCAACAACGCGCGGAGAGGTTCTTCGATCCAAAGGTCAGACGAAGAGACTTCCAGGTCGGCGACCTTGTGTTAAAGGAAGTTCTTCTCAGTACTAGGGAACCAAGTGCGGGAGTGTTAGGACTGAACTGGGAAGGTCCATATCGCATCGACAAAGTGATAAGACTAGGGACTTATCATCTTAAAAGGCTGAACGATTCCAAAGTACCTCGAGCTTGGAATGCCAAGCACTTTCGACCATACTATCAGTAATTCCGAACTCAGTTTTTCTTGTAAATTAATTTCTGATTTTTGTAAATCATTTCCTTGTAAAGTGTTATTTTGTGCGCTTGTAACAATCTTCACATGTAATCTTGTTCGTGTAAATGTGTTATGTTATCACACTTGTTCTAATAATGTAAGCAATCAGAATGTACTCGTGTATAATAAAGCGAACAGAAATTGTAAAGGCAAAAATGTATTTCATTAATGAGAAGAGTACAGCAGGCAAAATGGCATGACTATAAGCCCTAATCTGACTCCTAGAAGACCGACATCATCGTCTTAAGGCTGGTCGGCTGCAGGCTTCTCAAAGGCGTGTCCCGAACCTCCTACTCGGGAGTCTGATGCTTCATCGTCCTCCCACGCCATGGACATAAGTGTATCCCGCTAGTCCTTCGGGAGGTCAGACATATCAAGTCGCGGATTCTTCGGTCGTAAGGCATAGATAGACTCGATCGCCTATTCGACGGCCTTCTCCTCGACCTTCGCTGCCTGATTCTGCATTTCTTATGTCAAGGAAGCAACCTTTCCCTGACTTGCCTGAAGTTCAACTTCGAGAGCTTGCCTACGCTTCTCAGAGGCATCCCTCTCTTGTTCTGTTCGCAAGGCCTACAGAGAGGTCGCTTTGAGCTCCAGGTCCTTCTCTCCGACCTCCTTGGAGAGTCTGGCTATGGTCCTTTGTAGCTCCTTTATTTCCTCCCCGTGCTTCTCGAGCTGCGCTTTTTTGGAAGTCCACCGTGCGAAGAGTCGCGTCATTTTCATTAAGGTACCGGTTCGCAGACTTAGAGGATAGGTTTTTTTCTGTTTCGACGGTTTTCAGGCTTCACTTAAGCGTTGCGTTCTGTTCCCTCAGTGCGACCTCCCCCTTCGCAGCTCCCAGCCGAACCTTCTCTAGGGACAGTTGCATGGAAAGCAGGACCTGCAAACAAGGAAAGAAAGTTAGCCTACCAGAAGCTAAGAGAAGTCTTCACCGAGGGCAGTTCGTTTACCTTGCTTAAGTGTTGCAACGATGTGGACATCAGGTCCACGTCGCTGGAGCCTACAAACGGCTCAAATGCTTCCGAAAGTCTACACTCCAGCAAAGTGTAGACCATCGGCTGCAGATACTTTGGCAGGTTCCCCAACGAGTCCAGCACTAGAGTCTCTTTCTTCGCGCCTTCCTCAGGGGCCGCATCGCTCGCCGGTTCTTTACCCGACCTCCTTCCGACATCTTGCTGCGACGTCTTAGGTTGTTCACCCTCAGATTCGGTCTCTGACTCTTCGACCTGAATCTGCCTCCTCTTCTTTCGCTGAGCCATTGTCTTTACCCTCGGGCGAGCAGGCGACGGCTGGGAGGCCTTCGTGGTTCGGATTGGTGCATCCTCTAACGGTTGGGGCTGAGAAGTTCCAGCAGGTCGCGTCGGTGGGCCCGATGTTGCACCTTCAGTTGGGGAAACGGTCGGAGCAACTCGGTCACCTTGGCTTTTCTTGACCAAGGAAAATTAAGCGGCCTTCGTCGCGGCTGCTCTGACTCCTTCGGAGGCATGGTCATTGCATGCAAAGCATCGGTAGCAAAGATTTTTCATTCCACGACCAGAAAAGGACCAGTTAGCAGGACTTACTCAATGGGGGCTCTAAAGACGCGTTTGCGTTGAAGAAACCGTATTTTCGCAAATTCGCGGTCGTCATGAGCTTCTTCGCATCGTGCCTATCCTCGAGTAGGAAGTCGAAATTCACGATCCTATTTGGATCGAAGAGCAGCCCTAGATCGGTCGTCTTGTTAACTGTCAGAAAGGAATCAGGTCGTTAGAAAAAGCACATTTATAATTTAATGAATTCGTAAAAAAGGAAAAGAGGCCTACTCGATTCCTGGAAACGGCAATGGTCGTCATAGCAAAAGAAGAAAAACTTCGTTTCGTAGGCCTCTGCATTGCTAGGGTAACTGTGTATCCCCTCGGCGATGGTAGGTTGCTTGGACAAGTAATAAGAATCCTTGTCCTTGCTCTTTTTAAAAAAATACGAGCAATCGAGCTCCTTCGTGGTCAGCTCGCCTAGCCCGTTCTCATGGCACGCGATGTACATTGCAACGACAATGACATACGCGTTCAGAGTCAACTGCAAGTGGTCCAAAATCGACCTGATGAAAGGGTGGAAGGGGATCAGTCCCCCACCCTTGATGATCTCCTCGGAGATCGCGGCCAGACCACTTAACGGGTATTGCGATGAGTGTGCCACGTCGAGGAAAACGTCCACCTCGATACCGTACTATGTTATTACCCTCTCAAGCTCATCCCTGATAAGTACCGAGAAGACCTCGAGAGGGATGCTCAGAGCAACCCGCGGGGACGAATCGGTTCCCTGCTCGGATCTGGTTGTTGAGGCGTCCATTTTGCCAGTCTGTAAAAGCGACAAGCAGAAAGGTCATTTAGCCGCCGTACGCTATTTCGTACGATGACGTGGAGGGAAACAAACTCCCTAAATCCCAAAGGAAACCCTAACAGTACGGTTCGAGCCGCCATTCATGGCTCGAACCCGACACAAGCATCTCGTCCCCGATGGGCTACTGGAAGACTGACGCCATTCAACCATGGAAAATAATGGAACAAGAACAGAGAAAATTTCTTACCTCTCGGAGTATGAGAACAGCTTCTGCTTCGAATACTGGACAAATACCGGTTTTGAAGGCAAAGGTTCCAGGTTTGTGAAAATCTTTTACTCTCTGTGAAAAAGACTTTGGTGACATTGCCTGAGAAAGATTTGAGTTTTTTATAGCGTATGAATCGACGTTTGGATTTTTTGAAATCGAAGCGGCGTTTGGGTGTCAAAGATTTCTCACCGTTGATCATGGCCACGTGTCGCTCATCAACGGGGAAGAGTGAGCGTCACGACTGAAGAAAGTCAAACCTTCATCTTTTCCGTTGGAAAGCTCAAACGACAGCCATCTCTCTCTCTTAGAGCATTAATTGCGCCTCAATCAGCATTTAATGCTTTGGTAAGGGGTGTCGTTCCAACATGCCTCGCATTTAATGTTCTGATAAAGCATACTGTGTCAGCATACAACGCATTTAATGCATCTGGCTGGCACTTACCACGCACAGGGCACATCTGTCAGCGCAGAGACTGCTCCATTAAATGCAACCATATCAAAAGCACAACAAGTGACATCTGACAAAATCAGGTCGCTCGCCCTCTGCAAACAATGATCATGCGAGGTCGTGTTTGCAAAAAGTGCCATCCCAACCTACTTTCAAACAGGCTAGAATTTTCAGAATTTCCAGGAATCTTTCAATTGCGGCATGACTTGTAGTTTCCAAGGTTCGATCCTCGAAACTTAAAAACTAGGGGACTTCTGTTATGCCTAAGAAATATAAGGGCTGACGTAAGGTCCAGTCAACCTGCAAGAGTCAGATCATGGGTACAACCACAGCCCGCTATCACGCATCAACACAAATTAACTCTACTTTAAAGTTCATCAAAACCTCTAGTCCCAAAGTTCTTAAAGAAAACATTCATGTATACAAAAGCCTATAATAATAAAGTATATATTTTAGTCGAATTTCTCACTTTAGAAAATTACAAAATTCTATCTTTTCTATAGGTTTTTACCACAAATTGTCCTGAATTTTCAAAAAATGAAGAATTGACAGGAGAGAATATATATATATATATATATATATCATGAAAAAGTAGTGTCAAATGGTTAGAGTGACGAAGAAACAAAAATCTTATAATTTAATAAAAAAAATGACTGAAAAATAGAAGGGCTGAAGTGTTATTTCCTTCTCATTGATTTAGTTCTCGGCATTGTTTTAAAACCCGGACCGGAGGGCAACCCGTTTTGTTGCCCGGGTCACGAGTCAATCGGTCCAACCGGTTGGACCGATGATGTTAGCGATAATTTTTTTTAAAAAAATGACATATTAATCCTTCAAATTTTAATATATTACAAAAATTCCCCTAAAAAAGTTCAAATTAGTCCTTAAAATTTTTATTGATCTAAAAGATGTCCCAAAAATTACCAATTAATCTCTAAACTTTTAACATATCTCCAAAACACCCATATAAAATTAAAAATTAACCCTTATAAATTTGAAATATCACAAAAACACCCCCTAAGACCTGAACTGGATCGAAGAAGCTGTCGGGTCCCAGTCGAACCGATCCGATCGACCGGTCCGGTCCGGTTTTTAAAATAGAGGTTCTTAGATCAAGTACTGCAAAATTACAAAGGACGGAAGGGGTTTATATAGTAGTTTTCCGCCCCCCAATCTTAATCAAAATCTACCATTCAGCCACCTAGTGTCACACATCGAGCAAGCATATACAAAATACTGCCACCTTTTGCCATGCAATGATTGAATTCAAATAGAAGATGATCCAAAGATCCAATTTTTTTTGGTTTTTATTTTTTTTTTATCACCGGGTTGTCCATCGACTAAGACCTATTAAACACCCTACAAGCATAATGTTCTAGGTAAACCATAAATTAAATTTGTTTAATTTGTGATAAGTAGCCTTAAGGTTCGAACCTAGGAAGTCAACAAAGGGAGCAAACCTTTTTGACTGTCAAACCAATCCATTGAGGTTAAAAGATCCAATTTTAGCAAATGATTAATTGTGTTATTATTAGGGGTGTTCGGTTCTGGGTACCCTGCACTTTTTGAAGGAACTAGAACCGATGGTTCCTTGAAATTTGGAACTAGAACCGGAACTGACAGTTCCGGTTCCTAGGTACCCAGAACCAGAACCTGTAACAACGGTTCTGGTTCCGGTTCTGGGTACCTTGTAAAATCACAATGACCCCCCAAAAGTTTTTAAAATGACAAAAAAACCCTTAAAAACTTACAAATACCCCCCCACTTGGCACTTGTTAACAAAAATAAAATTACAAATTATAAATTCAAAATTACAAACTCCATTACTTTGTAAAGTTAGATTCTCAAAAGTCAAACCAACTTACTTTAAATGTTATGAAATATAAATATAAATACATTCACATTATTTTTTCTACAAAAGCTTTTTTTAACCCCCCTAATCTTTAATTTTATTTTATATTAGTCCCGATTCTTGGTTCCTGATTCTGGTTCTAAAAATTTGGAACCGGAACCTACCCATTGACGATTGGTTCTGGGTAGGAACCAGAACCAAACCCAGGGTACTCGCCGGTTCCGGTTCCAACCGGTTCTTTTGAACACCCCTAGTTATTACACATACTCCACCTCTTTACCAACAAACATGTGATTCAAAGTTGCAAACGAATGTAGGAAATATGGTCAAGAAACTAAAAATAGTTTCTTTTATATGACTCTTCAGCATTCTGGCTATTGATTATGAATCTATGATCAATTTTGTGAGCCTGCTTGGAATTGATGGAGCATAAAACTGGAATTCCTTGAAATGCATCATTACATGCAATTTCATAAAAATGTTGAATACCGTAATCTTTAAATACAAGATCATTCGGGATATGGTTAAATATAGATTTTAAATAAATTTTATAAAATCAATATTTATATTTTTTTATTCATGTATGTGTGAAAAATTAACTGGTTTGGTTCCTTTTTATGAGAGCTAAGTTAAAAACCATCATTGAATGACTTAATGATAAGAGAGCAAAAAAAATTCTAAGTTCGAATCCCCACAATCCATTCCTCACCACAATCCCTAGATTACTTAAACGGGATTGAGATGAGGAATACCCATATGGGTAGCGACTAACGAGTGCTTTCTCCAACCCTACTCCATCACCAAAAAGTTGTATAAGAATATTGTATGTGTAGTATTATTCTTTATTTGAGCGAACTTATGACAAACACACAATAAAACTTACACAATTATGAAAATAATCACTTTAAGAATATATAACACTATAATTAAATTGGTGATATTTAATTTCTAAATCCAGGGCGTTTACCTGATATTGAATGCCTTCAACAAGAGGGGTGAATTTTATTTAATTTTTTTAACCTCTTTAATATAATAACATGTCTAATTTAATGAACCATTTGGAGGCAGAATCGCTTCAGATAAGTTTAAGGGGAAAATAAGAAGTTAAAAACTGTCAAACTGACACAGAAATTGAAGGGAAATAAATACTTCATCTATAGTATTGAGCTATTGATTAGCTACATATGAAATGGTGGAATTGCTACTCATATGAACAATATGAACAGCACTCATTCAAAAAGCAGGCCGTTCATACATCTGCTTAATTGGAAGTCAACTACACATACATCTACTTTCTATATGCAGTAAAAATTGCAGATGATGATGATGTTTGTATCAGAGTTAAAACACTATCTCTATCTAAACCCAAAAGGGAAACAGGGTATACCATAAATGTCATTCCTTGTTTTCCTCCAGAATTGGAGGAAGACTGCGCTCCCGGTTGTTACCTCCAGTGTGAGGTTTTCTGAAATATTTACCGAGGAAATCATCAGCAAGTTCAGGATACTTTCCTCTGATGAAATTGTCGAGACACTTGCGATATGAGAAGTCATTGCTGCTGCCATCACTAGACACAACATAGAAGCATCTAGTATCCTGAAATCTGCTGTGCTTGTTAACCTGTCATAGAAAAGGCCCCATTTAAAAAAAATCCCATGTAAAGTTTCATTTCATGTATAAATAAATAATATGGAAATTGCTAAGTTACTCACCCAGTAACCTTACTGAGAGATACCACATGGAAATACCCAGTAAGGTTACTGGGTGGGTGGGTACTGTAGTATGCCCACATAATATAACATACAGTCCATTGTCCAAACCATAATTTGTGAGTACCATATGGCTCAGGAAAGGGCCCAAAGCTTTGAAAATTTTAAGTGTTGGCTTTTTGATAAAAAAACAAGGTTAAGAAACTCACAGGAGAAGCTTGATATGGTTACAAACTTTATCGCATATAAAATATCCTAAAAGCTCGAGATGAGTACAAACTTATCACATATAATATATCCTAAAAGCTTGAGATGAGTATACTAACTTGTCACATATAAATATCCTAAAATGGTCAACCAAAATAGAACAAAATTTAGAAAAAAATCCGGTTGGCATGAGACATTAGTCAACCATACCGTGATATGATCAATACCAGTACCAATTTTGACTGCTTTCTCTGGATGGTAATTAAAGACATTATCGACAATAAACATTTTATCATCAGCTGACAATTGATCCCCATCCTTGTACCTTCAAAGAATTGAACCAATTATAGATTAGATGAGGGCACTGGAGACTGAAAGAAGAATATTGAGGCAATATAAAATCTAGGCAGAACTTGGGATGAAAAGAAATAACATCATGGGGCACCCCAGTCAGGGGAAGGATGGACGAGGAAAAAAGCCAAAGTGACCAATTATTACCTGACTGGCAACTGTAAATAACAAGAGTGCTGTTCATAAAATTAAAATTAAGTTCATCTGCAATTGTAATTATGTGTTGTCTTACTGCCAAAGCTAAGCTACATTGCCACCAAAAGGCAGCTTCCTAAAAGAATGTACCTTGGCAATGGCCCAGATTAATATCCTAAACTTTGATTTATAGTGTTACAAGCATATACTACTACTATTAAGAGAAGAGCAGAAAAAGGAAAAGGTGTACAGAGCTTAAAGAACCTACCCAGATTGATGCATTATTCTTCTGATTGACTGCATAATTGGTTCAACATCAGAGAGAATAGCTTGCTCCTCGGATGTGAACATGTCTAACCGTTGTCTGGTTACAGTATACTGCCCAGCGACAGTAGAATCACTGGGTGCAGGAGACCTGGGAGGGCGATTATTCTTCTTACCTTTCCAGATGCCCCTAGGTTGCCCCCACTGATTCTTTTCACTTTCGTTGTCACCTCTAGCATTTGGCAGATCCCAACCAGATGAACTTGCTGGTTGACTTGAGTCATTGGCTGAGCCCCAACCTACTGAAACTTCAGATGACTTCTGCTGACCCCATGAACTGTCATTGTCACCTCTTGCATCTGGCCCCAAGGAACTGTCATTGCCACCTTTGGAACCTTGCCCCCACGAACTGTCATTGTCACCTCTGGCACCTGGCCCCAAGGAACTGTCATTGCCACCTTTGGCATCTTGCCCCCACGAACTGTCATTGCCCCCTTTGGCACCTTGCCCCCACGAACTGTCATTGCCACCTTTGGCACCTTGCCCCCACGAACTGTCATTGCCACCTTTGGCACCTTGCCCCCACGAACTGTCATTGCCAGCTTTGCCATCTTGCCCCCACGCACTGCCATTGCCACCTTCGGCACCTTGGCTCCATGAACTGTCATTGCCGCCTTTGGCAGATGATGGCCCCCAGGAACTGTTGCTGCCACCTTTGGCACCTTCCCCCCAAAAAGTGTCATTGCCATCGTCATTGCTACCTTTAGCACCCCAGGAACTATCATTTCCAACTTTGGCATCTGCACACCAAACTGATGATGACTTTGCCACAGAAGACCCAACATTTTCAAACTTATCTTTAGCCTTTTCCTCCCAAGAAGATGTGGTATCCCAACCAGGTGATGGTTCACTTGTCTTTCCCTGAGTAAATTTGTCATCTATAGCCTTTCTTCCCCAAGAAGTGGTGGTATCCACATTCTTCTTTTCCCAAGATGCAGAAGCATCCTTCCAATTGCTGGACTTCGTAGAATTCTCCTGAACTTTTGTGGAGCGAACTTTTTCTGTACCCCAACCTGACCATTGTTGTGATGCAGAAGTCTCTACTCTTTCAACTTTATCTTCAGCTCTCTTATCCTCTGAATCCCAATTGCTGGACTTGGAAGCTTCATTGTACATACTTGAAGTAGGGCCATCTCTTCCTTCATCCTTATTCCAACTAGACCAAGAATCTGATTTAGCTAATTTATCATGGGTTTCATCCTTATTCCAACTAGACCAAGAATCTGATTTAGCTAATTTATCATGGGTTTCATCCTTATTCCAACTAGACCAAGGATCTGATTTAGCTAATTTATCTTGGGTTTCATCATTGTTCCAACCAGACCAATGATCTGATTTTGCTGCACCACCGGACTTGTTATGTGAACCTTTTTCCCAATTTAGTCCTTCAGAATTATTGTCCACAAAATTTTGGTATTCAACACTGTCCTCAAAGACCGGTTTATCAAAAGTAGAATCCTTCTCTGGGGACAGGTTCCAGTCCATTTCGTCATCTGTCTCAAGATCATCAACTTCCACACCTAGACAACCATTGTTTACTTCCTCCACACCAGCACTACTTCTCACCATGTTTAGGAAATTATAAACATCCATCTCTTCCTCTTGATTGAATCCCACCTGGCAATGTAAAACAGTAACACAATCAGTGCATATCCAGGAAAGTGTGAGTTGTAATAGACCACAGACAGAGTTGGATATATGCTAAAAGAATAACACTATATGAAATTTAAACATACCATTTTTGGGTCCAAGAGAATATCAAATTTCGAGCCTGTACCGACAGCTACATTCTTGCCCCAGGAAACAGATGCAACGATACTTGATAAATTATCAGTATGACATTTTTCAGCAGCTTTCTCAAAACATTTCCTTGGTGTCTGCACAACCATACACAAAGAGAAATTAGTTTAGAAAAGAATTACAATTTATTGATGAGAAAAATTCTAAGAGAATATCTCAAAAGAGAAGTACTTACAAACAATGTTGCTTCTGTAAATGGTACTTGAACATTCAATGAACGGGATAAAGCTTTGTAACCACCAGAATTGAAGCCAAGCAAATTTCCAGTACATGTCATACTGTTAGCCAAGAGAATGAGATGTTCTTTTCGTACACCTTTAGCCACCATTGTCACTGAAGTTGAGAGGCGCTGCAAAAATCAGACACAAAGTTAAGCCCTTATTAGATCTGACAACCATCAGAAAAGTGAGAGAGCAATAATTCTGGAAGTTAGTTTTATTCTATCAGTAACAATTGGGTTCCATTGATTGCAACGTAGCATGCCGTTATATAAAAATGTAGAGGCTGTTGAAAGCAAACTAATCTTAATAAATCACAGAACATAAATGCAGATAAATAAAAAGTAGCTCAAAAAAGAAACATAAAACCTTTACAAAAACTTATTTGACAAAATTTACTTAATATAGATTATATAATCAAGATTTCAACTATGAAAGAAAAAAATTGGAAACAAAGCTGATATAAGAAAGTAAGAGAAAAATATAGTTCCAGGTCCATGCTTGACAAAGAACTGTCACTTCCCCTTTCTCTGTGTGCATATTTGTTGTGCCCAATATGAAAACAGAGTAGTTTTCCATTTACCAGGCAGAACTAAGCCAAATTGAAAATATAAAATTATTCAGTGCTAGAAAAGCAATCAGCAACTAATATACATCATTATTAAAAACACGGTTAAAATAGAATGCTGAGTAAGTAAAAAGTGTTATTGAAGTAGGAAGTAGGAAGCAGTCAAGAAACATTTAGAAACGATGATCCAAAGGAATCAAACAAACATAGCACACTAGGATTATACAGGAATTGTTCCAAGTTATAGACGGAAAGTAAATGCATGGACAGATGATAGGAAAACCAGTGGAAATTAAAGGCTTTATAGGAAAAGACACAAAATAAGAAACCAGTAGCCAATACAAGTGGAAAGTAATATGAATTATGGATACCAGTGCAGTGGTTGATGTTACATCTTCATGTTGACTAAAAATAGTGTTTTTACAAAAAATGAAAACGAGAAAGAGGAAAAAATTTCATACTAAGAGAGAGGGAGTATAGAATGCACAGCAGAGGCTATCAGTAAACTACTCCACACAATATCTGACAGTTCATAAAAACTGAGAGAGAGGATATTCCTTGATACCTGAACTGCTTGATTGAATGCACAAGCAATCCCAAGCAGTTCCTGAATTTGCTTGATTGCATATGGTACAGAACGGCTGGTGTCAATTATATGAAGTACAGGAAGACAGGAGTCCAGGACAATCCTCCAGGCATCACCACTTTGCTTGACTTCTGATTTCTCAAGAACAACATCAACAGCCAGTTCACCCTTCTGAGTCTTGCTAGGGTTCCTAATCCATGTTGTCGTGTCTGGACTGATCCAGACAATATTTGCTGAGCTAATCCGAGGGTCACCTGTAAATTAAGGAGACGGAATCTATAAACATCAAACCTTTGACAACATACTGCTATAAGATAAAAACCATTAGAAATAAATTATTGAATAAAATGCTGTAACATAAAATCATGGCAAAGATCAAGGCTAAAATAATCAGGTTGAAAATATAACAAAATTTATAAGAATTTAATTTTCGTTCTATCTGTGTTCACCCTATATTAGTTCCTCCGTAAGGAGGTAAAGCAATAGTCAGCCTAAATAATAATTGAACCCTGTACAATATAGTTTAAAAACTTCAAGTCCCAGGAAAAATATAATAGTAAAAAAAAAAAAAAAAAAAAAAACAAACAACAAACTAAAAGAGTAGTTTGCTCATATATGTATTAATACAGATTTTTAGTACACAGATCAAATGAAAAAGTGAATGGGAATAAGATATCAAGCTCAATCACAATTTTGGTGCTGGGTTAATTGAGTCCTTTCCATATGATGTGTGATTTTTGGGGTAACAATTTAGTGATCTTTAGAAACATAGAAGTTCGAGGCATATGCCATATTAACTCCCATGAGACCAAATTCTCATTGTCTATATTTAACCTCAGTTTTTGCACAGGCAACTAACATTAGATACCTAAAATGCATTTATTTATTAAATGTACCTTTGATGATTGTATCCAACAAACTGGGTAAATAATGTTGGCAAGGATATATGAAACTTTATCCAACTGACTCTCACTTGCGTCTTGGAAAAAGAACATCAAGCATGGCATGTCAGAACTCATCAGCACAAGATTGCTGGAAGAGCAGGATTCACTGCCAAGAAAGAGAGAAATTAAATGCTTGAGTGATTTGGAACTTATTAACACATGTAGAATGATATGCAAAAATGTATATATTAAGAATAAGCACGTAATAAAGCACACAGGGCAGTAAATGCTTACAAAAATTCATAATGCTATGTCAAATAATTCACATGCCATAAAACCATAGAGATATTCATTCCTTTAAGAGATTCGAGCATATTTTGGAATTGAAATTCATGATCTACTAGGTTCCTAATCTACAAAATAGATGATAAACTTCTTGGACTAAAACGAAGGCTACATCTGAATGCTAAAAGTAAATACATATAAAGGCAAATCCAATTCTCTTACGATAAATCAATGAAAACAGAAAATCCAATAGATAGTTGCGGCCAATCTTCTTCCATGACACATTCATCCCATCTCAAACAGATTTTTATATTTTTAAACATCAATAAACTTTTAATTAAAGAAATTAATATATTAAGGGGTGAACAATCCACTAAAAAAAAAATAAATAACATGAATTCAACATCTTCACTCAAAACTCCCTCAAAGAGGACTCATCTCAAAGGGTTAATTTCAACAACAGGTAAAATTTCTGATTAAGATCACACTAAAAACATAATTACAAGATGACAAAACTAACCTGACAGACAAAAAGCTATTCTAAAAAAATGAACATATTTTTTCAGCTTTTTCTTCTTGCAGCATGCTTTGTTTGTCTCTTGACACTTCGAAGAATCTCTTGCATGCTAATTTCCAACTCTTTTAGCCGAGCCTGTTAGACAAAGTTAAGTCATTTACAATCAAGCTCTCTTGCCACTGAAGGAATAGCTTCTTATGACAAAATTTACTCCAAAAGTTCCAATGACTTATTAACAAACATATAAACCTGATTCAGATAACATGCGCAACAAGCCGCATCAGTTTCAAAACTTTCTGATAACGGTCGGTCTTTCTTGTACCTGCATAAAAAATAAAATTAAAAGAACTAGTCAATTAGATTTCGGTATCACATCAATTTTACAAAAATATCCAGCTATATTGTAAGCTAAACATTACTGAAATAAGCCATGGTACTAAATGACAAATCTAATTGTAAAATTTGAAGTACGTGTAGCAAAAATGAATGGTAACAAAAGGTAATGGTACTAAGAGTATCATTATATTTTGCATATTTAATACAAGACATAAAGTGGAGGCTACAAATAGGAAAATAATTATACTAGAATAGGCAAACACATTCTCTGCTCCAGCTTATCAACATTACCACACAAAATTACTATAATAATCACATAACAGGTGCCTAATGTCAATCCTCTACAATTCAAATACAAATTCTTAAGAGCTAAATCAAATTTTTCTTGAGCATATATGTTATGATTCAAATAGGAGTTAATCAAAGAGCTAGTCACAACATGATTTAAGAGATTTTAACAAAGAGATAATCAAACAACATTAAATCGACTGAAACAACCGGATCACAATTTAATAGAAAACTTATGTACCACAGATCCTACAAATCAATCTTTCTCAGAACCAACAACAAGCCCTATACAAGACAAAAACAGAGAGCTGCAGAGCAAACATGAGTCATTTTTTTTCATATGAAGCACAGACAAGTCATATTCAATAAAGATAAAGGATTGAGTCCATACATGACATAAACAGATACATGCACATACATATGTATGTGTGAGTATGCCTAGAAGAGAAAATTAAATGATTAAGAACGCAAACATACTCATCAAGTCAACTGCAGTATCTTTAGGCTGACTTTTTTTAGTATTTTTGACCATATAACAGCAATGTTCTCGGCAGTACTTCCTCCCACAATCACAGTTTACTCAAGTAGAGAATAATGCGCCTATAATTACATCATTCTTGAACCGACTTTACAAAGCAGTATTTCCTGAAAAGAATAATAAGTTAATGATAGATATATCATTCATCTTTACGGAATAAATGGAACACTAGTGATGAAGCAAGACATATTAGTTATGATCGCAAGACACCAAAAGAAAACTATGTATATTAGTTATGAACGCAAGACACCAAAGAAAACTATGTAACAGCTACCTTCACATATCCCATGAGGAATTGCTACTTGGAGAAGAATCGGAACTGCCTTATACGCAGAGTTTGACATTGCATGGCAGCAAGCACACCAACAGGTTCACCAGCAGGGACTGAACTTCAGACTTACTTTCTGACTTCACCCATACTCAAACTGGATTATGGAATTGCTACAAACATTTCTAACGTCCCATCATAACATATAACAACATCACGAAGTACAGCCATCAAGTTCTTGAACAAGTTCCCGGTTCAGACAATCCCCTGGTGAGCGGACAATAACTTCTCGAGTGGATATCGAATGAACCATCTCTTCATATGGATCTAAACCATGAAAAAGCAACCCTTGACTAATCCTATTTTGCGATGGATATCAATATCCAAAGGATAATTGCTCTCAAAAAAGAGGCAAGTCCTCAAACAGAGTCTTTGAATAGAACTCTCCCTATCAAAAGCTGCAAGCCCAAGAAGCCAATTTGCTGCACTGCCTTGCTAATACGCATCGCTCTTGGAGTCTATCAGATCACCCACTGAGACGACTTTAAGATAACTTTGAAACTAACGTTTTTACATTCTTGATGTCCTTTCCAAGTTGCAACTCTGCCAGTTCATTATGTGCAGATCTCAAGTATGAAGCAAAGGAGATCTTTTGAATGCCCTTCTCAATATTGTGCAGGTCAGCCTGACATTGAAAAGTCTTCCAAGCCAACACTGAAACCTTCCATGAATAATTTTCCATAAGAAAAGGCTGTAGAGAGTCAAGAATTTTAAAACCTCTACAGGACCCTCTCAAAGAAATAGCTGTCAACTCATTTATCAGGGACTGTATGATGTCCTATTAATAAAGCTCCAACACTTCACTACTACGAATCAGGTATTTTCCCCCAGCAGTCAAAGCACACGGCAAAATAGTTTGTAGCATCTGCGAAGCTCCAAACAGAGCCAAAACTGTTACCCTTCAAAGCAGGTGTGGTAATGGGACAAGACAAACATTGCCAATTGTTGTGCAACTTCTTTCTTCAAGAGAAACTTCTTAAACAATACTTTTAGCGACAACAATGAATCAGTAGGCAGTTGCAAATTGAGATAACCACTATGGGAGCTAAGCAACTGTTTCTCCACTGAGAAAAGCTCAACAACTTCAGCTTTTGCAGCAAGGGACTGAGGATAGAATAGATGAATACAATCACCATCAAAATCTGCACTCAATGGACCGCATATAAGAGGGTTTATCTTCACTGTATGGTCATCATGTATATACACTGACAGTGCTTGTAGTGAATGCTTGTGTGTAGTGGGAGGCCTATTTATAAATACTATATCCCCGTCCATAATTCGGCGGTGCACCACTTGGCCAATTCTAAGGAAGGTATGCCCCTTAGAACCTTCCCTCAGGGAATATCTTGATGACCCATCTCCATAGGTAAGACACAACTTATTATCTACCAGCTCTTGTAGATATGTAATGTTGAGCGAATTCACCCTCTCTTCAAAAGTAATCCTTTGGGCAATCTCAAATGGTACACCAATTTCATTCACCCTCTTATAAGCATCTCCAGTGATTACACTGCGAGAAGAGAACCCCGAGCCCTTCCTTATAAACAAAGTCCTCATTTTTTCTAGCCAAGCTTTTGTTGAAGAATTAGAATCTTGGCTAATCCCATATCGTGCATCTATATCACGAGATGCTTTTGCAGTACCCCTTACTTCCAAATATTGACCAACTGCTGATTGTAAATCAGCAACTTCAACTTCATGCGATTCAAAATTTGGAGCACCTGACCTGGAACTTTTAATGATCTCCACTTGCTTCAGAACTTTCTTAAGCATTGTTATGGAAAGATCCTAGAGTAGAGGACAGCAATAAAAAAACATCAACAGTTCAACTATGAATAACATACAAGCAAAGTGGCAAACAAACTGATTTGCACATTGACTTACCAAAGACATGACGCTAACACCATCTGATATATCTGGCACAGACAAACAGTTGGGAGGAACAGGTAACCGCTCAAGAATGTATCCATCTTGAGGGAAATAACCTTTCCCAGCAAGTTTCTTTCTACTCTCTGCAGGAATTTTTTTGAGCATTTCCTTCACCTGTAAGTTACGGTGCCCCACCAGGAAATAAAATATTAATTTTGAAGTAAAAATTTCAAAAAAAGAGTTATACAAACATAAAGAAGCAACTTTAAATGTCAACAAAAATTCCATGAAATTAGAAGTTTCTACCATCCAAAAAGCACAATTCTCAATAAACAAAGAAATACATGAGACTGCAGTCACCCATGACACCCTAACCACCAAGACAGAAACAACTTTCACACCATAGGACAACAAACAAAGAAAGGCAATAGTTTCCATGTTAATCTTACACAATATCACAAACCAACAAAGAGATAAACAAACATTTCATATCAGTTCATTTCACTTGGTAATAGGCTTTTTAATGTAATTGCAAAATGCGCAAAACCACAATGCAGATAAAAGCATTTAGCCACTCCTGACTGGCACCATCTAGCCAACAATATAATCCATGACAACAAAATGTCCACATTTCTGAAGTATGTGACTAAAACACATGGCCATACACACTGAAAGAACATGAGTGACACAACCAAAACGGCTGAGCAGAAAAGAAACAAAATATGAAATCTCCAACTTAACATAAACAAAAAGATACAGGCAAAAGCAATGTTCTGAAAACCGGAGCAGACAATGACCCATTCAAGGGTCTGGTTTCCGGTTTGACCGGTTGGATCGGTCGGTTGGACCGTAATTTGTAAAATTACATATTAGTCCTTGAAGGTTTGAAATTCATCAAAACCACCCCTATAATACTCCCTTAAGGTTTAAAATCTATCTAAAACACCCCTATCGCGAGAAGATTCTGGTGAGTGGTGGCGGCAGCGACGATCGACGGCCAATCGAAGCTGGAATCTTGGGGTTTTGATGTGCAGGTGCCAGCGACTCTGATGGTGGTGCTAGGGAGTTTCATCAGCGTTGAAACTCGCCGGAATCAATAAAAGAAATCCGACGTCTCGTAAACTTTAGGTGGATGGCGATCGACGAAGGCTGGACAACGGCGACTGAAAATGGATGGGTTTGGTCGTGAAGATGCCGTCACGTCAAATGGAGGTGTTTCTTTGTTGAAAGATGCCGGAATCCGGCGGGATTTAGCTGCGATTGGACCGCGATTCAGCACTATTCCGGCGGTCCAACCGCCGTCCAATCCGGTTTAAATCCAAATGACGGTTTTTTATATATACTGGACCGGATTTGCCGCCGGTTGCCGGTCGAACCGGTCCGACCTAGCGGTCCAGTCCGGTTTTCATAACATTGGGCAAAAGAAATAACACAAACACAATAGTACATGAAAATAAAATTTAACCAAGATATAGTGATTCCAAATCAACCACCAAAACAACAGAACATCAAAACTGATAACAACAGCAAAGATCAAAAAGCAAAACATGAAAGCAAGAGATGCCAAACCTCACAAGGAAGTAGAGTTCGAGTTAATCTGCCACCATAGCGAAAACCATATCTTTCTAAGAAGTTCCAAAAGCCATGGCTTGGTCTAAACTTGGNACAGAACATCAAAACTGATAACAACAGCAAAGATCAAAAAGCAAAACATGAGAGCAAGAGATGCCAAACCTCACAAGGAAGTAGAGTTCGAGTTAATCTGTCACCATAGCGAAAACCATATCTTTCTAAGAAGTTCCAAAAGCCATGGCTTGGTCTAAACTTGGCTGGAAGCTTCAATTGCAAGCAACAAGCACCTTTTGTCATTTTAACCTCTCCAATTGAAACCAGAGTGGCTTCCTACATGAAAAGGAGGGAAAAAGTTTAAAGAGAAAATAGACACACTGTAATTACAAAGAAATCATCTTATTTACAATTTCTTCCAAATGTTTGCAAAACTAGAACCACAAGTAAAACTAAATCTTCATCAAATTTAAAAGCATGAAGTACTCCAAGTAGAAAGGCTGTTTATCAAGAGATAAATCAAATTATAAAATAAAAAAGGTAGTCTTTTAAGTGTGACAATTGACATCTAAGATCATTGTAATTGCATTCACTTCCAAAGATTACCGAAGGAAAGATATATACATATGATGTTAAATGAAGAAAATGAGCAAACAGGGACAATGCTTTCAGATGTCCAAATTCGTCAATCTCAGCCTTTTGTATACCCCATTTTAAATACAGAGAAAGTTACAACAGTAACACATTTAATAATGAACCTAATACTAGACATTTATTAAGGTTCCACGAATATAACATGCAATCAGTAAGGATAAACTGAACAGTAAATATCGTAAGGTGTCAGGTTTTAGTATGAAAATTTAAACAAATGTGATGAAACTTAAAGACGTCTAACTAAATTGGATAGTCATTATTTATTCTAAAAGCAGTATCTTTAGCCAAATTCTCTCAACCATAAACTGCTCCAAGAAAATTCCTTATACACAAATTTTCTAACATATAAATATATATATATATATATATTGAAGCAACATCTAAAGGGACTAAGACAGAAATATAACTATTAAAAGAATTCTTTTCAGAAAGAGTATCTGATGGGCATCAAAGAGGATACAGTTTTTCTTGATAGGAAACTTAAGAGATGCATATTACTATGAAAAAAGCTTAGTGGATTACACATACACTACTACAAAAATGATCCATCCAACTAGGGTCAAAAGCTTTATGAATACTATCATGAACCTGTATAAGCAGTGCAAAAGAACAAAACCAAAAAGAGAGATCACTACAGCTTGAAAAGATCCTAGAAAACCCAAATAAACTAGGAGACAAATAAAAATAAACTAGGAAAGAAAGTAATAATTGTTCTTAGAGATTACAATGAAACCCTCAAATCTCTAGGTCATCCCTCAAGGTTGTCCTATATCGTTATCAACTTTCACCGTTTTTGTTTTCATAAATTAAAATCTTATAAATTATCAAACTAAGCCACACTTAATATGACAGTCCATGCATGTTAGGGAATAGTATGCTCAGGCAGTTCCATATGGTATTGTTTTCAACTCAAACATTTCCAAGTCATGCATCAAGATGATTTTTGGATGATAATCATGTCATGGAGGGAGGAGTAATTGTTCAAGCATTTATATTTTTTAATTTTGCAACAGAGTAAATTAATTTTATCCACCTTTCTAATGTTGCCCAATAAATTCATTTTCCCCAACCACCAATCCTTTAAAGAAAAGTGGAACTCGCATCTTAAATGGGACTAAGCCATCTTTCCATCGAATTTAGGACAAACCGGAAAGCAGCCTTGACATGGGAGTAATTGGTTAGGTAATCCAAATTTGTAAATTCGAACAGGGACCCTAAAAGATGCAGAAAAATGACTACATAAAATTAATAGTTCCAAATACAAGCAAAATTGTAGTACTTGTGCAGCTATGTCTAATATCTTTTTCATTGATTATTCAAATAAACCATTAGAAAGAGAGGAAAGGGGAGCCAAAAAATATTACCAACAGAGACTTTAAATACAGTGACTACAAATATAAATATTTAGCTAAAGTAAACAAAGAATCTGTAAGTAGACTAACAAACAATTCAACATTTACATACCTCACAACATGCAGGTAACAATTTTTGGGCAACACCATTGTCCTTGACCGGAAACTGAAAGGTACACACCCATAATATCAAGCATATGAAATCCAAGAAAATGATAACATGCTTTGAAATGCTATACAAAATAACATGAAAATAGAAATTAAAGCGCCATATTAACAAAAGAACCTTGCCCATAGTCACTTTAAAATATTACAAAAATTTAAAAAAAAAAATTATATGAATGAAGGCCAACTTAATACAAGTGTGTTATGATAACAAGTCTTGATATTTCCAATACCACAGAGATGTGTAAGTGACTAATTTCACACAGCAAAGCTAACACATACATAAACCATAAGATATATGTGCTATTCAATCAATATGATAAGATAAACACAAAACTTATAAAGTTGGGAGGGAGAACTTATAAGCAAGTTCAACTTATCTATGAATTACAATTGTTTCTTTATAGTTTCTAGAGGTGTTTAAGAGGCATGCCTTGAATGCATCAAATAGTTATTTCATCTTCCTCAATTGATACAAAGAATGCCCGGGGGAACAGATAGAAAAAGACACATTTACCTTGTTGCTCTTCAATTTTAAGCACTTCAAACAGAGTAAGCTCAACAACTTCTTGAGTTCACCGATATGGCTAGGATGATAAACTGGTATTGGTAATTCAATATATCCGAAATGACCTGAAAAGGACAAAATGGACAAAGCTTCAAGTTAACTTCTAAAACTATCTTCAATGATGCAAAATTTGTATCAGCTTTATACAGAATAAAATAAAAANACAGTTTTTCTTGATAGGAAACTTAAGAGATGTATATTACTATGAAAAAAGCTTAGTGGATCACACATACACTATTACAAAAATGATCCATCCAACTAGGGTCAAAAGCTTTATAAATACTATCATGAACCTGTATAAGCAGTGCAAAAGAACAAAACCATAAAGAGAGATCACTACAGCTTGAAAAGATCCTAGAAAACCCAAATAAACTAGGAGACAAATAAAAATAAACTAGGAAAGAAAGTAATAATTGTTCTTAAGAGATTACAATGAAGCCCTAAAATCTCTAGGTCATCCCTCAAGGTTGTCCTATATCGATATCAACTTTCACTGTTTTTGTTTTCATAAATTAAAATCTTATATATTATCAAACTAAGCCACACTTAATATGACTGTCCACGCATGTTAAGGAATAGTATGCTCGGGCAGTTCCATGAGGTATTGTTTTCAACTCAAACATTTCCAAGTCATGCATCAAGATGGTTTTTGGATGATAATCATGTCATGGAGGGAGGAGTAATTGTTCAAGCATTTATATTTTTTAATTTTGCAACAGAGTAAATTAATTTTATCCACCTTTCTAATGTTGCCCAATAAATTCATTTTCCCCAACCTCCAATCCTTTAAAGAAAAGTGGAACTCGCATGTTAAATGGGACTAAGCCATCTTTCCATCGAATTTAGGACAAACCAGAAAGCAGCCTTGACATGGGAGTAATTGATAGGTAATTCAAATTTGTAAATTCGAACATGGACCCTAAAAGATGCAGAAAAATGACTACATAGAATTAATAGTTCCAAAATACAAGCAAAATTGTATTACTTGTGCAGCTATGTCTACTATCTTTTTCATTGATTATTCAAATAAATCATTAGAAAGAGAGGAAAGGGGAGCAAAAAAATATTAACAACAGAGACTTTAAATACAGTGACTACAAATATAAATATTTAGCTAAAGTAAACAAAGAATCTGCAAGTAGACTAACAAAGAATTCAACATTTACATACCTCACAACATGCAGGTAACAATTTTTGGGCAACACCATTGTCCTTGACCGGAAACTGAAAGGTACACACCCATAATATCAAGCTTATGAAATCCAAGAAAATGATANCTGACTGAAACTGCACAGAAACAGCCATTGCAACAATATGAACCAAGAAAATGTATCATTTTGTATAACAATCAAAATCAGCACTATTGTAAATATTTTCTTTCTAAATGATTTGATCAAAGCAATAATATAACAAACCAACCAATGTAGTATACTATAACTATCTGTGACACTAACCGTGGTTTACCAGGACAAAACATAAAATCAAATTTTAAAATGTAAATTATCAGAATTCCAAAACAAAGCAAAAGCATGCATAAAAACACAAATACTAAATTCAATACACAACCTTCCAAAACAAATTAAAATAAACTCTTTAAACCCTCATCAAAACCCAGGTGAATTTTATTTTCATTATTTTTCATTTCCATTTCCATTTCCTAAACTTTCTCACCAACCAAACACAAGTAAAAATTACAAATAAATAACAACCAATGTAGTATCCTATGACTATCTGTGACAGTAACCGGTTTACCACAGCAAATTTAAGTACTAAACATAAAAGGTATGGTAAAAGGAAAGAACCAGAACAAAACATAAAAGTAAATTTTAAAATGCAAATTATCAGAAATAACTGGTAAATTTTAAAATGTAAATTATCAGAAATTTCAGAACTGAGCAAAAGCTTGCATAAAAACACACATACAAAAATCAATTCACAAACTTCTCCAAAAAAAAAATTAAATCTGTTAAACCCTCAACAAAACCCAGCTGATTTTTCTTTTCATTTCCATTTCCTCAACTGTCTCACCAACCAAACACAGGTAAAAATTACAAAATCATAATCAAATAAATAACAAACATTATCACCAAATGAATTTCAAAACTGAGCAAAAGCATACATAAAAACGCAAATACTAAATTCAATTCACAAACCTCTCACAAAAAAATCTTTTAAACCCTCAACAAAACCCAGGTGATTTTTTCATTCTCTTCTTTTTTTTCATTTCCATTTCCATTTCCTAAACTTCCTCGCCAACCAAACACAAGTAAAAATTACAAAAACATAAGCAAATAAATAACAAAAATTACCTGAAATTTTCCCAGAGTCTACTTCAACTCTCTTTCTCTTGCCGTTAACCCAAAACCCATAAACCTAAAACAACAAAAAAAACAGCAAATAATTCTAATCAATAAACTAAAAACCCAAATAAAAAAAGAAACTAAACAAAACAAAACAATCCATTTGATCTTTTCAAATAATTTCAAAACAAAAAATCAGTAAAACCCCACAACACAACATGCACAATGTCACATTTTTCCTCAAGTTTCTCGCCATCCAAAAACTAATAAACAAAAAGCAAACGAAAACAGAACAAAAGAAAATAAATTACCAAGTCCCATCTCAGTCTCTTGCCTTCCACTGTACTTTGACTGTGATTTTGTACCAAAAATTAACCCAAAAAATCCCCGACAAAACACAGATAAACAAACGGGGTTTTCGGTTTTCGTTCAACAACTTCGAATACAGAAAATCGAAGAAAAAAATGGAAGAAAGGAACAGACACTTTAAGCGTTTTCTTTGTTTCGTTTTGTCTGTGTTGCATGAAATTGAAGTTTATGTTTTGATTTTTTTTTTTTTAATTTATTTATTAATACTCACTCATCATGCCGTTAAACTTTTGAGAAACAGTAAAGATTTTGTGGGCTCTCAAAATACGAAATTGCCTCTGAGCTAGTTTGTGTATTTTCCGTGAATGGTATATTTGGTTTTTGAAGTGAAGGGTAAAATAGGAATATAGCAGGAAATGGTAGTTTTGAAAAGGGGTACTATGACGTTTTTAGTAAAAATTATTTAACCATGGTTAATTGTGTAGTTAAATACGAAATTGCCCCTGAGAGTGAATGTAGTTAAGTATAATCCATTAAAACATTCTATTTTACACATTATCAAAACTTTAACATTATTTTTATTCATAAAATTAATTCGGATTTGAGTAATAATCCACTTATTTTAAAAATATTATAACTCAATTTTGTTACAAGGTTTTAAGGCTTCATTTGATTCACTCTTCCAAATAGCATTATGGGTTTTCCTAATAAAGTTAAACATTAAAAATTACTTATTCTCACAATATTATTCTATATATATTCAATTTCTTTTAAACCTCCCTAAATTTGTCAATTTACCTAACACCTCCAAAATTTTTTTAGAAATTGCAAAAACACCCTAGCAACCCACATTTACCAGATTCCGGCCACCACTACCAGAACCTGGTCAGAATCTGATATAATGGCACACTACCGATTGAATCTGGCCGGTAGTACATCGATCTAGCCTTTTCCTACCAGATCCACGGTGGATCTGGCTGAAAAATGTCAGATCTACAGCCAAAGATCTGGCCGTAGCTAGTAGTCAACGACAGTCAAGATATGGTCGTCGTTGACCATCAACGACAGCCATATCTTTTGGTCATCGTTGACGACCAAATGCGGTCAGATCTGGCCATCAATGACCAGATCTAGCTGTGGATCTGGCCTTTTTCGTGTAAATCCATCGTGGATCTGGTCAGAAAAGACCATATCGATGCACAATCGGCAAGATCCAGTCGGTCATGTGTCGATACAGCGACTCCGACCACCCTTCGGCGGTGGTGGTTGGCTGTCCCTATTTAATGGGTGTTTTTGTTAATTTTTAATATTTTATTATAGGGGTGTTTAGTAAAAACAAACTTAAGGGGTATTTTTGTTAATTTCTAAATTCTACATCGTGATACCCGTCCAATTTAACTTTTTCCAAAATATTATTCTAAAAAGTATCAGAATAATGAACCAAACGAACCCTAAATTGTTCCCTTTTTTTTTCAATCAATAACAATACGAACCCATATCATAACTTATACATTGAACTTATTCATTAACACAATTAAATTGAAAATTTGTATACTGTCAAATTAAATCAAAATATTGAGTCAATAATTAAGTCACGATATACTAAGGATATAGTTATTTTTCTTAATTTTTTGATACTATTAATAAATCTTTCATATTTTTTAATGCAATAGTAGTTAGAGATGTTAATTTATGACTTAATATAAAAATTGAAATTCTTTTAATAAGATATGAACATAAATGTTTAATCTTTGTTTAAAACTATTATTCAATAAATACCATTATGTTTTGGGACATTATCAATTATAGTAACAAACTTATCAATGGAAGAGAATAGAAGTTACAATTTGTTTAATTAGGGGATATCTAGCATTTATTTGTTGTTAACTTTAACGAGAAATGATAAAATGACAAGATGCCCTTAATTTTTTTTCTTTTTTTTTTAAGTGAATTTAGTCCTTAAAACCTAAATTTTAAAATTTTAAAAACTAAAAAAAAATGACCATAACCAATTTTTTTCAAAGGGAATCGAAAAACAAAAAACAAAATATTTAAGATATTTAAAACTAAAAGAAAATTTACTAAATTAAAAAACAAAAGAAATTTATTATTTGTTTTGTAAAAAGGGATAATTTAAATCTTTCATTTAGTTTTTTAATTTTTTAATTTGATTTTTTGTTTTGTAAAAAATAATAGTTTAAATTTTTTCAATTACGTATTTACCCTTATATAAATTAAATCTGTCCCCAAGTAACCATTAATTGTTCCTTAGTTGAACAAATTATAACCCCTGTCCTCCCATTAATAAAGTCTGAAAAGTTATTAAACTTAAAAATATACTAATATTAAGTAAAATCAAAATTTGTTAATGGTAAATATTGTATGACAAGGATACAACCAAGATAAATGCTAGTAAAGAATTTATCCAACTTTTAATTATTTTATATAAAAAACATATACTCGTCTTATTATTTGTTGGCCAAATTATTTTGCTCTCACTCGATTTTTAATTTACAACATTAAACTTAACGATCAAAATATATTTATGTCTTTTTATCCAACATATATAAAAGCTTGAAAAAAATAATTAAAATCTCTCACAGAATCTCTTTAATTAAAAAATCCTAGAAAGAAAAATATTTCTCTCACAATCTTTTGAAATTTTTTTTTTTTTTTAAATCTCATGTCCCCGGCTAGGCAAGATCAAATCAAGTAATTTCTAATTAACCAACCGGGGAAAAAGGGACAAAAAATTGTTTTTTCTGCATAAATGATTTACGAAAATAATTTTATCATATGGCAATTTTAAAAATAAAATACTATTACCTGAGTTAAAACATAAATTTTATGACTTTACCACGGGTTTGAATTTGGTTTCTTTAGCAGGGTTTCGGTTAGGGTTTTTTGGTTTGATTTTTTTTTTTTTTTTTTTTTTTTTCATTTGTTATGTTTGTCATTACTTAAAATTGTGCCGTGGAGTTGGGACGGGGATGAATTTGTACGGAGTAATGGGAAGATTTGGGTAAATATTTGTTTGTATTAAGATTTAGTTATTTTTTGTTATTAATTTAATTATATTTTTTAGATTTAGGATTAATTGAGGTTAATTTTTTTATTAGTTGGAGTATGTATATTATTAATTGTTTGTTTATTGACTAATTGAGAATTAATTATGAATACAAGAGATTATTTGACGTGTTTGTATTTTGATAATTAGTAATAAGGGTAAATGATTAAAATCAAATAAATTCTAATTTTGATAAACGACACTGACGGAGACCGGAATGTTTCTAGCTTAGATTCATCAAACTAGGGAGAGGATATGTATTTCAGCCTTATTTAAATTAGTATAAATTATTAATAAATATTTATTATATTTTCTTTGTATTTACTCATGAGTTTTTTAAATATGTACATATTATTTTTTTCTAATTACAAACAATTTTAATATATCAATATGGATATTAAGAAATCACTAAGTATATTGACACTTTCAATATCTTAGTTAAAATTGACAATGATTAAAATTATTATGAAAAAAGAGAAAAAAAATAAAATAAAAGCACAATCTAGTTCAACTTTTGATTATTGACACGTACCATGAAAAATTTACAATAAAGGAAGATGATATAGGGGTGTGAAATTTTTTTGGGTAGAACCGGAATCGACAATTACCTGGTGTTCCGGTTCCCAAATGTGTGGAACCGGTACTGGGTGGTTTCGATACCAGTTCCACTAGTTCAAGGAACCGAAATCGGAACCGAGTTCTGAGTGCCTAGGTTAGAATCGGTTTAAGAACTGTGACTTAACAACGTTTTAGCAAAAAATGGGGGCTACTTTGTAATTTTACATTTCAAATAGGAAATTAGGTTTTACAAATTAGGGAACACTAAAAATTTATTCCGTTCTTCGAATCTTTGGTTGTTAATCCATCCACCCCAACACCTTCTTCTTCTTTTTGTTCAAAGAAGAAGAAGTAGACGACATTGTTTCCATCTCCCGTCTTTGTTGGGACTTCACTAACTTAACCAATTACAATCGAGCCTAAGTAACAAACGCACTCTAAAGACTTCCCGCTTTCTTGCACAAGGGGTAATTCAAACCACGGATAGTCGAGTGGTCATTAGTTGGTCTTGCTTCAGAAGTAATTGTTTAGATCTATCCATCATTGGGTGGAAAAAACTGCACTAGGAGACATGTGTTGGCAAAACACAACCACCCTATGCCCTTGAAATTTTCTTAAAATTTTAGACAGTTTTTTTAATGAATTTCAAGAGTTCTCTATTTTATTTTAGAGTAATATTACACTTACAAAGAAATTTTACAAAGATCTTCGTATAAAGTGATGTGATAAAAAATGAATGGAATAATGAATTTAATGAGTTCGACTTTTTGTTTCACTTTTCCATTTTCTTTTTGTTACATCATTTTGTATAGAAATTTTTATAAGATTTCTTTATAAGTATAATATTATTGTTTATTTTATTCTGTTTTGAAGTAAGATGCCCTCGTTAACTTAAACTTCAAATTTTCTCTAGTAATTTAGAGTGCATTCAGCATGGGTATTGAGTTAATACTCGTATAGGGGCGGGGTGGCCAGGTGGAGATTCCCCGAAATAGGTGGGGACAAAAAAAATTCTCTGCCCCGCTTAAACAGGAATCCGAATAGTAAAAAGTTGATTGATCCGAATCCAACTAATAAATATCTCAGGGTGCGTTTGGCGTATTATTTATTTTCATATTCTCAAACCGATTATTTGAATAGTGTTTGGCTTATTATTCACACAATTCAACTCTGAAAAAACGATCTTGACATGTTTTTTATCATTAGACAATTTGCAGCTTTTTTTTCTCTTTCTCATTTTTATTTCATTTTCTCAGTCTTCTTCACTGCATCAGTGCTTCACCACGTTTACAAACTTCTTCTTCTTCCATCCAACTTCTTCTCCACCTGCAAATACCAAACATAACGCATCCAACTTCTTCTCCACCTGCAAATACCAAACAAAGCACATCCAACTTCTTCTCCACCTGCACCACCTAAACAATATTCATCGTGAACCACCTACCACCAGATCTGTCCCACACTAATATTCACCGTGAACCACCCACCACCAGATCTGTGCCACAGTAATATCCACCGTGAACCACCAACAGCACCACATCTGTCCCACAGTAATATCCATCGTGAACGACCCACAGCAGCAGATTTGTCCCACACTAATATTCACCGTGAACCACCCACCACTAGATCTGTCCCACACTAATATCCACCGTGAACCACCAACAGCACCAGATCTGTCCCACGTCGCAGATTTTGCGTGAACCACCCACCACCATGAACCACCCCACAACACCAGATCTGTCCCATGTCGCAAATTTTGCGTGAACCACCCACCATCGTGAACCACCCACAGCACCAAATCTGTCACATGTCATAGATTCACCGTGAACCACCCACCACCGTGAACCACCCACAGCATCAGATCTGTCCCACGTCGCAGATTCACCGTGAACCACCCAAGTCGCAGATCTGTTCAGAGGGAAAGGTGATTGTGTTTGATTTTTTTTTTTTTTTTTTTTTTTTTTTGCAGGTTATATCATGTACAGAACTTTAGGGAAGGGAAAAATAAATTCTAACAAATATTTGAGTTGCTCAGCCTTAAAATTTTGTAAAAACAAATTACGAAGTTTACTAAACTATAATTCACATGAAAAAGATCCAGTATAAGCCTATAAGATAAGCCCATGATAATTAAGCCAATTTCATTTCATACAACAATCCCAAGCCCACATTGAATGGGCCATTATAAGCGTATTATATATATTTTGGAAAGTGACTTTTAGCTCCATATAATTGGTCAGTAGCTCCTATTTATATCTTATTAATTGCCTCTACCTATATTTTAAAATCTCATTTTAAACCCCACTTAATACCAAAATTTCCCCTTTAGACTAAATATGTTTTTTCTTTACCCCCATTTTCATAACTTTTTGAGATTTGGATCATTTCCTATTTTATTTTGTCAAAGTTTGTAAAGATTCATTGAAATAAAGCAATTATAATATAAGATGGTAAATATCTATACAATTTTTTTATTTTTTCTATATAAACTCAAGATTTTAATTATTAAATAGATTTTCAATATTTTCTATCAACCAACAACTGGTAAGTACAAAATTATATATTCCCATAGTCACTCCAATCACTAAGTATTGCTTTTAGAAAAATATCTTTAGTATGGGTGATTACAATGCAAGTGTAAGGATATCTCTAACCCTGCGTTATTTTGGTTTAAAAACACCAAAATAACGCAAATTTCAACTCCAACCCAGCATCATTTGTGGCGCCAAATTAGTGTCTCGCTACAATGCCACACCAAATTTGGTGCAGCATTGTAGCTCCACACCAAATTGGTGTGGCACTGTTCATATAGTAAATTTTTTTTTTTTTAAATTTTGTTATTTGTATTTAAGTTAATTTGATTATTATTTATATTAATATTTATAATAATAATGATATAATTCAAAAAATGATGAAAAATTAAAAACAAAACTTTATTCAATGCAAATATTAAATTACAATAACTTAAAATAAAAATTAACACTAATTTAAAAACACTAAAATTAAAAGAAAATACAACATAAACTAAAATAACAATTTAGTATTCCGGTAGATTAGTTCTGGATCCTGTAAGATCATCAAAATATTGAAAAGAACTAGAATTATTTTGAGATCATTGACCTTGTTGTTAAGCTCTTTTTTGCATAATTCTTGTTTATTTGATTAAATAAATGCTTAATTTTATTAAATTAGTATAATTTTCAAAGTAATTATTATTTAATAAAAATATCATTCCCAATATTTAATTAATAAATATATAAATAATGAGTAAAATAGATTAATGGTTAGTTATTACAATAAAAGAAAAAGAAAGAAAATATTCTAAAGAATATTCATTTTTAATGTAATATTTGGTATAATAGATTGGAGATGCAATAGTGTTTTACACAAAAAATCATACCAATTTGGTGTGAAAGTTGCACCAATCTGGTACAATGGGTTGGAGATGGTCTAAGTAGTTATATATTAACGTGACATGTCGTGATTAACTTGATACTTATATGTCAATTCCATTAAATAACTATGAGCCTGAGTAATATTTTTTATTTTAAATATTAAATAAACATATATTTATGGTGTGTTTGAGACCAATAATTAATTCCATTTGTTAAGTTCAAATAAAAAACCCATGTTTAAAATAAAGATTATGACATTATAAAATTTACTTTGTTTTTTTTTTTTTCTTCTCACTTTTCCTTTGCCAAAAACCAAATTATTTAACCGAATAAACAATATATAATAATCACCATTTAATTTTGCCTCTAATAATTGGTCAATTGCATTTAAAATCACGATATTCAATTTTGATGTTGCGATGAAATTTGGTATTTATGCGAAATAAAATCTAATTTTTAAAAACTTATATTAATGGCGAGGGTTTTGTTGCATGTATTGTCTCATTTCAGTGGTGAAAGTACCAAATTTGTTCTCTAGGGAGGTCAACCTTGCTTTTGGGTTTTTCTTTGGTGGTGGCTCCTCCCTCGCCCTTGGAGAAGGACACCCTTTCTGTGCACGATGGTCGCTCTTTGTATTGGACGCGACAAGGGAGGCAACTTCTCTATATTCGGAGTTTCATGATAGCAATTATGAGGGTAAACCACCATAGTGGTTTTGAGAGATTTTTTATAGTGGTTTTTAAAACACTCAACTCGTACTTCGAAGTTTATTTTCCAACGATTCTAATAGTTTTTTAAAATGATAAATTTACATATATACCCATAAAAATATCCCAACTTCAACCAGTATTCGGGAATTTTGTTTTTTCAATTATAAGGTAAAGGTTCTTTATTTGTTTTCTACTTATTAGTATTTTATAACTTCAAATGTGATAAAGTCTCTTTATCCTTGTTCGCTATTCTTTGCAGCATCTGGAATGATTGAAAAATTGTAGCTCTACTTCTCCAAGAAAGCATTAAGAAATGAGATTTTAATATATATTTTTTATGATTGCTTAAAATTATTTTATATTTAATAGGTTGGAGACGTGTATAATATGGTTAAAAAAAAAAATTTGGATGTAGTTGGGATAGTTTTGTAGTGGATATAGTATTTGTGGAATAAAATTTTAAAACCAACCAAAACACCCGAATTTGGGGGCTTTTATAAACCCTAAAAAATATACTACAGTAAAACTTCTCTATAGTGATACTCTATATAGGAATAAACTCTACACAGTCATAAAAAATTCTAGTCTCAATTTGGGATAGTTATAAATAAGAATAAACCCCACATTGTAATAAGTTATAATTTTTCTAATTCCTACCTTAAGGAAAGTTGTCTCTATATAGTAATAATTATATGTATATTACAAAAAAATATGTGTTATGTTACATTAAAAGTTTAAGATAAAATAAAATATTTATCTAAAGTTGTTTGGGACAATGATTTATGTTTTAGAGTTGTTACCACATCTTTTACCTTGCGAGTACGTAATAACTCGCTAACATGGACATTTTCTTGTTGAAGCCAAAATATTTTTAGCTTTTTAAGCATATTCAGAGCTTCATGGCATGAAACCTTTTGTATTTCCGTACTATCATCTTCAAGATTATTTTCTTTCTTTTTTTTGTCTAATTGTAGTATTAATTTCTTCTTTGGTTAAAACATACATGATTTGTTGCTCATTTAGATGATCGAGAAATACATTAATATCCATTCGATTAGTGTAGTGAAGTTGTCGAATTTGATCACTTAATTCGGCAATGACTCTTTTATTCTCTTAATCCATTTCATTTGTAACTTGCAATTCATCGACATTGGGGGTTCTAATTTTGCAGTGCTTAAAACCATTGACAATTGTTTGTGGCTTCACATCAATTGACCATGCATCAACTGCATTTACAATTTCATCAATGACACTTATCTTTGCTGATTCCAAGATACGATCTTCTAACCATTTACAAAGTAGGTAATTAAAGCGCTGAATTGAAATCCTAATACTACTAAAATATGAATTGAAAACCTAATACTATACTACTAAAACATGAATTGTAAAATAAAAAATCAAAACAATAATTTTTGTAATTACACCTCCATTAAGTCATAACCTCCTCATAGAAATAAAATTGGTTTATCCTCCTATCATGACTATAGCGAGGTTTTACTGAACATTGGTTTTGGGGGGTTTTTAAGTCAATCAAAACCAGTGTATAAAAAATCTAGTAAATAATGTTTTTATAACACTTCAAAACCAGTTTAATTAAAAATCTCTCAAAACCAGTTGAAAAAAAAAACTCCCAAGTAAACCCTAAGGGTTCTAAATGGAGAAAGGTGACCAAGGAAGAGAAAAGTTATCACTTCCGATCGTGGTATGGAAAAACAAGCCCTGGGCGAGTAGGGAATGGCTTTGGGTCTTTTCCTGCTAGCCCTCACATGGTAAGTCAAGGGCGATTAGGCGGGGGGCGATGGGGTGCTCCTAGTCGCCCTATAGAAGAGAGTGGGGCGACCAGGGAGTGGCCATGGATAGCTCCTTGCTGGCCTGAGGTTGCTCCCTCCTTGTGCGAACAGGAGGTGCATGTGGGTGGCCTCTTGTTCGCCCACCATAGGGAGGTTTTGGGTGAACAAAGAGAGGCCTCGTGTCTCCTCTCGTATCGCCCAACCTTGCGTCCAAGTGGGCGACCAAGAGGTGGCTAAATGGGCCACCTCTTCATTATTTGCTGTTTGCGCGAGCAAGTGGTGGCCATTTTGGCCACCTCTTGTTGGCTATAAAGGCAACAAGGTGAGGGCGAGCAGGATAGGCTTCCAATCCTACTGCTGCTCGCCCACTAATATTATTTTCCCTAAACATGTTATAATTCAATATTTCCACATTAGAAGAAGACCAAAACAAAAAGTTAAGAAACTAATAGCTCCTCAATTGCCTTCTTCCTTCGTAAAATTGATAATTATGATAGTAGCTAGCAAATAGTACAATCCACATTAATTGGTATTGATATTAGACTATTCATTGGATTGAAAATGTTATTAGAACTGCATTAATAGCATGAGGAGTGTATGTAAAAAGGCAAGAACATTAGACTACAAGTACACTGAGTAAAAATAAAAATAAAAATCTGATATTATATTGGAGCTAGCTTATAATTTTGGCAGTAGGGTGCGTTAGCTTTCTTGTCTTGATGAGCACAAATTCATCTGCAACAAAAGATCGAAGCAACTAAAGGAATTAAAGCTCTGCAAAAAGTGGGGCAAATTGCGCAATTTCATCTCAGTAAAGGAGAAATATGAAGTAGTAGAATTTGATATTTCAAAAATGTGGTTTCTGCAGAGTTCCAACTAGGAGTCTACCTAGATTATAGAGTATAGACATTCTTGTTTATGGCAGTAGAAGCATGGAGAATGCTTCTACAATGGGGGACATCAGATGCTAATTCTTGTTGGCATTTGTCAGGCAATCTGCTTTAGATGTTCAAGAGAAAACCCTAGCTAGGTTTAAAAAGAGACTTGAATTATTTTCATTCATCTATTTAGTTCCGATTTGATTTGGTTGTTCCATAAGAAAAAAAAGTTTGAGAAAAGTAACCATCATATAGAGTTTAGAAAATTAGGAGAATAAAGGGAAATTGATATGTTTAAAAATTATTCAACTGTCAATGTGTTGTACATACAATTTTATTCGTCTCAGAGATTATTTTTAGGGCACAACTAAGAGGAAAAATTTGATATTAGTTGCAAGTTTGATTCTTTACGAAACATTTTCAACATTTTATAAGATTTGAATTATTTTTATTGATATTTTAGTTTTGATTTGGTTTGGTTGTTTCATAAGAAAAAAAAAGTTGAAAATTAGCCATCATAGAGTTTAGAGAATTTGGAGTAAGAAAGAAAATTTGTTCAAAGATTGATTGTTAATGTGTAATATAATTTTAGTTGCAAGTTTAACTCTTTATGGAACATTTTCAACATTTTGTCAAGAGTTTATTATTTGATTGTCAATTAAAGAAGAGTAAATAATAAATAAATAGATTTTAAACACCACACATACGTAATATTAGAAATTTGGGTTTATATAACACCGTTACAAGATTAAATTGGAAGTAAACACGAAAATCCTTAGAAAACAGGAAAACAACTTGATCTTCGAGATAACTTTGAAGTTCATATCTCATGATATTTTCTTGCCAAAGTTGAAATTATCATTTCTGAATTTACTGCACAATCGTCAATCTATCAAAGCCTAAAGGAAACCAAATCAGAATAGATCCAAGTTCCATCTGTTATATATATTTTATATTTTATTAAAAGGGTAGTATTGTAAATGTGATCATTAGGTTTTGAGTATTGTAAATGTATGTACAAATATATGCTGTATATCATTGTTAACTCAATAAACAATGAAGTTGTTTTTGGCTTATTTCTCATAACTGTTTTCTGCATTTTTCTCATGTCAAATTAACACGATTTATATTTGATATTTTGTTGATATGGTATTTCTAATAATTCTTATTAGAATAAGAATTTACAAAATTGACTTGACTATTGAGATGAAGATGATGAAATAATGCACCAAATAAGAATGTAGTCAAAATTCTGAATACAAAGAATCTGGATCGAATGTTAATGCCAACAATTGCATAAACCCAGTTATCTATAATCAAGTATTTTCAAATTACTTCTAAAATTTTCTCAGATATGCCGACACTATTACTAGGATTTTGCATATATTATACCCTTCTTGCAGTTGTAGATTACACATTACTACTTGCCATGTGAAATTGTATCTTAATTTGTAATTAGTATTGATCTTTTCCTTGCAAATTACTGTTACAGCCAAAAATCATCTTGGGCTTAACGAGGCCCAATAACGAAATAAACATGTCACGGCCCAAAGCTTCAACCCAATCCCGATTGGGCCTACGCATAAAATTACCTTGCGACCTACCCACTCTATGAGTTGGGCTATCCTATAAGTTAAGCTAAACTGGGTTTCAGCCCATTAGCCTGCAACAGTCTATAAATGAGAAATCAGAATCCTATTCTATTTCCTCTTCTACTAAGATTTCAAATCTTACTCAAACTATTAAACTTGATCTGATAAGGTCAAGAAATCATATCTCTTTCATGATAGGGATTATCTCCCAAAATAGGACTTAGTATCCTACTAAGATTCCAAATCTTATTTAAAATATTAAACTTGATCTGATAAGGTCAAGAAATCATATCTCTTTCATGATAGGGATTATCTCGGCGCAAAAAATATGACTTAATTATTAATGAGCTAGATTGCCTAAATCTTATTTAAAATCTGATTAAAACTTAATCTGATAAGCTGCAGATAAATCATAAGCTCCATTTTCATGATAGGTGGATTTCTAACCTACTTAGTATTACTAAGCATTCCAAATTCTATTAGCAAAACTTAATCTGATAGGTCAAGAATCATAACTCTTCTATATGATAGGGATACCTCGCATTAGAACTAGACTTAAAGTGCCACTTGATTCCAAATAGTTAAAAATATAACTGCAATCGGATAGCGTCAACGATATCTATTTCTTTGCTTGATGAGGGATTATCTGGTTAGCCAAAAAAGAGGACTCCATGTCTGTTAGATTAGCACTTCAACCCCTTGGGTTCACTATAACAACAGAGGTTTGCCTCTCATTAGGCATGCAATCTCCCATAGTTAATCTACACTACCAAAACCATCTCTTTGCTCCTAAAGTTCTTGCTCCTAAGAACCGACGCCTCCACCGTAGTCCTAATCTCCGACAAGACTCCTGGTAATTCTTCATCTCTTATTCTTATCAATAATCTCTTTCAGCCTCGCTGACTTGAGTCCGTACGGAGTGCCTACGGCAAACACCACCCCGGTGTTTTCCGGAAGCTTCACGCTTGTCCTTTCATGTGTGCAGGTCCAGGCGTATGTCAGTGGCCTCAACCTCAGGGATCAGACCCTATTTTCATGATGGTATTTTTTACATCTACAATTACATATATCATAAAAATAACGGTATTGATTTTATAATATATATGTTTGCAATCTCATCAATATAATATAATGTAATCTATATTATAATTTTTTTGCTCTTCAATCATTTACTCAATATCATGTTCAAAAATCACCCTCTAAACAAGATGTTAACTCATAATATACTTATAAACAGACTATATATACAAACTAGATTATTAATGCAATAATTCATGTCACATCAATATGTATACATTAACTGTTTGATTATTTATACACACACAATCTCGGTCATCTTATTCTCTCCAAATTGACATGAAAAACAATTCTAATACTACAAGACCAAATTAATTAGCTCAATTGATCTATATATACGCAACTTCAAAAACTTAAATATACAAAATATAAAGTGACTTTTAATTCAAGGAATATTGCAATAAAGAGCTTGTTCATACCACTAATTGTTGCGAATTCTACAAGTTACTCTCTTAGATATATCATGATATAGCCAAATCAAATATACGACAAGTTAATATAGTTGTATCTTAGCTCCTGAGTTCGAATCCTCACGACTATTAATAAGGGGTGACCACTGAGAGCTTATCTAACAGTTACTTCAAGGTCCGAGAGAATAGTCGAGGTTTGTATAAGCTGGGAGCGGAGGAACCCCCGGGTAGCCATTGAGGCTCACCTAATGGTTAACTTCAGGGTCTGGGAGAATAGTTAGGTAATATATATATATATAAAATGCAGTCAATTCATAGCCAACTTTTTTCTTTGTGTTTCTAAATGTGGGCATGTCGCTTCACAAAATTGTACCAAAATTGCACAGATTGACAAACAATTTGTGTGCGTCTGAGGTTTTGCTTTATTTTGAAGCCAATAAATTATGATAAATGTGGTTTGAATTTCATTGTATTCTCATGCTCTAAAAAAAGCCCTCTTTCAGGGGACTTAATCGGATGTCATTTATGTCAAGCACCAGCCATTGTTTTCGAAGACAATAAGGGAATTCAGTAGTGATGACTTAAATTAATGGTGTTTTTGTACTTCTTAGGGGCGTTTCGTTGATGGCAATGGAAGATACTAGGTATGTCATCTTATATTACTTATTACCATGTTTGGTTGTCAGTAATATAAGATTCGGTAATCTTGTATTACCATAGTTGTTACTGTTGGTAATATTAGAGGTATCTGATTATCTCATTTTCTTAGGTATTGTAGATTGCCTTAGTTAATCTATTTTTGTTACAATTCTATCCTTTATTAATAAAAAGTTTTGGACAATAATGCTCTGTTTTAAAATAAATTTACATTAATATATCATTTTAATTTACCCTTGTTTAATTAAGTTTTTGGACAATAATGCTTTTATATTTAAAACAATTAAGACCACATCCCACCAACCACCACTGCCAACAGCAGGCAACCAAGATCGCAGCGTCGGAAAGTCACCGGAGTCCCTAAAAATGACGCAGAATCTGCTTGGAGACTGCTGGGAGGTTTGGCCGAAAATGAGTCACATCTATTCTAGCCATTTCTGGCCAGATAAATGGATTTGGCTATTAACGGCCAGATCTGGTCTAATATGGCGTTTTTTGCCATCAATATGGCAAAATCTGGCCTGATATGGTCGTTTTTGGCCATCAATATGGCCAGAAACGGCTATATCAGAGTCTCATGGCAGTGACGGTGAGCTATTCATGATGACTTTGGAGAGTTCTGGGTGGTTGCGATGGCAGCAGGCTGCGGCAGGGTGGGGATGATTTGTCATAAATTAAAGTTTTACATAAGCGGGGGTGTTTTAGCTAAATATGAATAATTGGAGGTTAAAAAAAATTATTCAAAAATTAATAATAAAAATAATATTATAATATATTTAAAAGAGGGCAATTAGTAATTAAATAACATACCGACCAATCTATTCCTTACACAACATATTAATATAACATACATACTACTAACCAAACACATTTTCCTCAAGGTTCCCATATCTTCAAGTTAATATAACATTCCAGGAGTCCAACATTCAGAATCCAACATTCTCTGAACCAACGCACCTTAATGTTCTTTTATATGTAGAATGAATTAATAAGGATTTGAAATTGTTAAATACAAGTGGATTCTATGACGTTGGTGAACATTATAAAAATTTGTCTCAAATTTATGGTATATAAATATTCTTTATAAGACACTGATTAGGGTCGTTAGGGTGAGCGACGGGTAGAGGTGTTGAACCGGAGGGGGGTGTGAACCGGGGCTGTGCAGGCTGGGGTTCCGGTTTCCAATTTTTGAACTGCTACTGTGCGGTTTCGGTTCCGGTTCTTGCATGTGGAGGAATCAGAACCTGTAAAAAGATACCCTGTTTTGGAACCTGTTTTGGAACCTGTTTGGAACGTGGACTGTTTTGGAACCTATTGGAACCTGTTTTGGAACTATTTGGAACCTGCTTGGAACCTGTTTTGGAACGCTGTTTGGAACCTGTTTTGGAACCTTTTTGGAACCTGCTTGGAACGTGTTGGAACCTGTTTTTGGAACTGTGGAACCTGTTTAGAACCTATTTGGAACCGGACTATAATGAAATATTTGTGAAATGTAAATAATGGGGGAGTTTCTATTATTTACATATAAAAAAATTTAAAATAGAAAAAGTTAAATTTTTAGAATACCTAATTAAATAAATATACGAATACAATTATCTTATTACATATAAATTAACCATATTAAAGCTTTATATATTATAATCATTAATATTAAACTTGATCAATTAAGTGAATAATTGGAATTATGATCCAATTAAAAGTGTTTTACATTTTAATGTTATTAAAAGAATTATTTTGAATAAATAGTATATTTGATTGAGTAATAATATATTAGTTATTTACTTCAATTATCAAGTTCTAAGTATATCTATAATAAATTAGTAATTAATTATTATATATGTAAATTGATAAATATTATAAATTTAATTACTGATTTAATATCATACTTAATCAATTATAACATTACATTATAGTTAAATGATTACTTAATTAATTATAATTTATAACATTACTAATTGATTTATAGTAAATATTAAGCATTACATTAATTGATTACTACTTAATTATTGACTTATAAGTATAACATAATTAAATAGTTAATTAATTGACTATAATTAGAATTTAATTAATAATAGCATTACGTTATAGATTTATAGTATAATTACTTAATCAATTATAACATTTATTATAACATTAGTACAAACTTTATTAAATGATTAAAAAATTAATTATTATAATATTACATTAAAAATTTATAGTATGATTACTAATAGTTAATTCACTATAACATACATTATAGTATGATTATATAATTAAAAATACATTACATAATTAAATAATTACTTAATTGATTATGTCATTATATTATAAATATTAGTAGTTACTAATTTACTACATAAACATTAGCATAATACTTAATTAAATGATAAAAAATTTATTAATTATAAACATTACCTTATAAACATTTCATATAAACATTAATTAAGCATTACATTATAGTTAAATAATTACTCAATTAAATATATTTATTATATTACATATATATCATAATCACTACTTAATTATAGCATTACATAGTTAATGATTACATAATTACATAATTAGTTATGAATTTATAACATTACATTATAAACATTAGTAATTTAGTAATTTACTATATTATTACATTACTTAATTAAACGATTAATTTAATTAATTATCATTACCTTATATATTTATAATATGATTACTTAATCAATTATAACATCCATTATAAACATTAGTATATTAATCAAATGATTTGAAATTTAATTAATTATAATATTAAATTATAGATTTTAGTATGATTACTTAATTCATTATAACATTACATAACTATTATATAGATGATCATATAATTAATATAACATTACATAATTAAATGATACTTAATTGATTATGAGTTATGATATTATGTTTTAAACATTAGTAATTACAATTTACTATATACATTAGCACATACTTAATTAAATGATAAAAAATTTATTAATTATACATTACTTATAACATTTCATTATAACATTAATTAATTGTAAATAATTACTCAATTAAATTATAATATATTATTATAATTATATTATGATCACTTATTTAATTTAGCATTATATAGTTAAATGATCACATAATTACTTAATTAGTTATGAATTTATAACATTAATCATATAAACATTAGTAATTTACTATACTATTACATTACTTAATTAAACGATTAAAATTAATTAATTATAACATTACTTTATAATATTATAATATGATTACTTAATCATTATAACATTCCATTATAAACTTATTATTATAATTAAATGATTTGAAATTTAATTAATTATAATATCAAATTATACGATTTATAGTAGTGATTAGCTATAATTCATTATAACATTACATTATACTATTATAGTATGATCATATAATTAATATAACATTACATAATTAAATGATTACTTAATTGATTATGACATTATATTATAAACATTAGTAATTTACTAATTTATACAATACTTAATCAAATTATTATAATTTTATTAATTATAATATTATATTATAAATTTATGGTATGATTATTTAATTAATTATAACATTATATTATAAACAATATTACAATACTTAATTAAATGATTAACAATTTAATTAATTATAATATTACATTATAATTAAATATTATATTATTTAATTAATTATAACATTACAATTTACATTATAGTATGATCACTTAATTAATTATAACATTACAATTTACATTGTAGTATGATCACTTATTTAATTATAACATTACTAGTTTTTAATATTAAATTTACTAAATTATATTTGGTATATTATAAATACCCAATTGACCAATTGTAACATTAAATTAATAAATTAATAAATATTAATAATTTATTTTATGTGAATTGTGATGAATAATTGTTTGTGTTTTGGTTTTGATTGACGAATTTTATGTGAATTGTGATGAATTGATTGAATTCAAGTGTTGTTTAGAGATTACAGGTTATGAGTTACATTGGACAAAAATGAATGAATAATGAAAATTTGTTAGGGGTGTATTTGTAAACTTATAAAGTATTTTTGTTATTTTTTAAACTAATAGGGGGGTAATTGATTTTTTACAGGATACCCTGGAAAGGAACTGGAACCTGCATTTTAGGTTCCGGTTCCTTGAATTGAAGAACCTGTACTGTGCGGTTCCGATTCCGGCTCCTTTTTTTGGGAATCTGCACTGTGGGGTTCCGGTTCCGGTCCCCGGAAAATGCAGGGTACCCGGAACCGCTCACCCCTGCTGAGACTTGCTTTTCTGTGTTGCCGCAAATAGTTTTCTTGTCGACAAATAGTTTCTTTTAATCTTTTGAAAAAAATATGACTTGAATGAAGATTTTTTTTCATTAATTATATTATAAACTTTTAATAAAAATTTATAATATATATTCTTAATTATTGATATGATGTAATCTAAATTATAACATAATTAATAAATAATTAATCTCTTATTTTTTTCTCAAACAAAATCCCTAATCTCTTCACAAAAATCATGTAATCCGTTCAAGATCATTCAAAATCGATTGCTTTTTTTTTTATTATTATTATTATTTTATGTTTATGTTTCATCATGCTTTTGCTTAAAATCCCTAAAACTCATAGCATTTTGAACCCTAAATCAAAGCCCCATAGTTGAAAAACAGTAATTCGGTGTAAAACTCATCAAATTGAAGAAGGACTCTTCAAATTGGTATGAAACCCTCTTCAAATCGTTGGCATTGTGAAACCCCTTACCTTTGAGAGATAAATTTATTAAAATAAAACACTAGGGTTATTAATTTTTTGGTGTTTTGATATTTTGTGTTTATTTGATAATGCTAGTGTTTAATGATAATACTAGTGTTTAATTTTGGTTATTTATGTGAACCAAGTAGTAAAGAAAGGTTATGGAAGAAAGGCCCAGATTAGTTTGAGAGAGAATTTGAACCAAAATGTAAGATTGTAAAACCATACGGTCACGTTATAATTATGCTAAGTGACATCGTTTTGATCGTCACTATGTTTTGTTATTAAGTCAGTTAGTCATTGACTAACATCTGCTATGCTTTACTGTAAAAGCAGAGTAAACACCTCACTGTAATCAGTTCAGTTGAGCCAATACACACTATTCATTCTTTCGATTGTTAATCTAGAATTTTCTTTCAATATTTTCTTTGAGGTTTTCATGGTATCAAAGTCACCGACTAACATCAATGGCAAAGTCTTCTGATTCTGGTCAGACAGGACAATCAATGGCAAACGTACTCCATAGCTCGCCAAATTCTTTTACCTTAGCATTCCCTTCAAGTCTTCAAGTCATTACGCCCAAGCTGACAAGAGATAATTACAGAGACAACTACCATTTCTGGAAATCTCAGGTGTTATCAGCTGTAGGAGCTCATGAATTGGAAGAACACTTGACAAGTTTAATCCCTTGCCCTCCTCCTTTAATTGATGTTGATAGTGAGATTACTTCAGAAATAAGGAAAATTAGGGCAAAAGATCAAGTGAATCCCGCTTATGTTGCTTGGAAAAAGACTAATAAGTTCTTAGTTACTTGGTTATTAGCTTCGATATCTGAGTGCCTGTTTAACTATGCGGCTAAATGTCAATCCTCAACAGCCATTTAAATCACTCTTGAACATGAATCTCTTAACGATTCTAAAGAAAGAGCACTGCATCTTAAAAATATGTTAAAAAACACTCAGAAAGGCAATCTATCAGTTAGTGAATATGTCAAGAAGATGAAGAGTATAGCTGAAAATTTATCAGCTAGTGGATAGTTTATTTCGAATGAGGATTTGTTGCAATTAATACTTGATGGTCTTGGCCCTGAATTTGATGCTGTTATTGTGAACTTGACTTCTCGGATTTAATCTAAATTTGATTCAGTTTCGCTTCAACAGGCTCAGTACCTTCTTTAGAAATATGATATGAGAATTGAGAAATTCAACTCTCCTGATTTCTCAAATAGTTCTGTTCATGTTGCTACAGTTAATAATCCAAGAAATCAACCACCTTATCCTACTTCATCTAGTTATCCAATGTCTTCGAATAACCTTTCCCAAGTACCAAATATGTCAATTCAAGCTCCCTCTACTCCTACTGTGTTTCCTCACAATACTGTACCTCAATACATGAGAACACCTCAACATTATCCTCTTGTAGTTCTTGGTTCTAGAATCTGAGTTTCCCTAAACATTGGTGATTATCCCTCTTCTGTTCTAAATACTGGTTTTTATCCCTCTTCAGCTCTTATAGGACAATATGGAGTTCCATTTCCTAGGTCTAATTCTCCTGGATTTCATAGTTTTGGCAGAGACAAAGGTAGAGGTAATAACAGAGGAAAACCGGTTTGCCAAGTGTGTAACAAGGTTGGTCATATGGCTATCCAATGCTACCATCGATACAACTCATCATACAATGGTGTTCTCCTCTATTCAGAGGACATATTAGAATTCCTGGTCACTTTTATACCTCTCATCGACCACACAATCAGTTTAGTGGGCCACAATTTCAGAATCAGAATTAAATCAATACACCTTATGCAATTTCCCAACCAAATCAGAACTTTAGTCATTCAAAACAGCAGCAACAAATACATGCCAACTCCAGTGTTGGTTCAAATTCTAGTTTGACAGTTCCTAGTCAACAGAATTATGGACCTTCACAAGCTTACTTTGCTGCTCGTTCATACTTACAAAGATCTGCCAACTCTAGCTCTTCTATCTCAAGTTCATCTGTTCCAGCTCATGATCCTACCTGGTATATGGACTCAGAAGCAACGAATCATGTCACTGCAAACTTGGCTCATCTCAATCTAAGTAGGAGCTATGATGGAGCTGAGCAACTTCAAGTTGGTAGTGGTGAGTATCTTGACATTTCTCATGTTGGCCTTACTTATTTACCTAGCACTTTGCAATCTAAATGTCTTTACTTGAAAAATGTGTTATGTGTTCCTAGAATTACAAAAAATTTGCTTAGTATTTCCAAATTTACCAAAGATAATAATGTTGTGGTTGAGTTTCTTCTAATTGTTGTATGGTTAAGGACAAAATCACCAGCATAGTTCTACTGCAGGGAAAGCTTAAAGTTTGGTTGTATCAGTTAAATCTACATTCTGCTCGGTCATGTTATTGTTCTAAAGCATTATCATGTCATGTTGATCATTCTAAAGATAACTTGTCTATGACTTGGCATAAGCGATTAGGCTATCCTCATGCTAAAGTTTCATAAAATCATGCATCTTATTCCTTGTACATCACTCTCTAGGAAAAATGCATAAAAAACACTTTCCTGCATCTGATTCAAGAGCCACTGAACTACTTGCTCTTGTGCATAGTGATGTTTGGAAACCTGCCCCATTAAGTTCCTTGGAAGGCTTTAAGTATTATGTTCAATTCATAGATGACTTTAGTAGATACACCTGGTTGTTTCCCTTAAGGTCAAAAGCTAAGGTTGCATATGTTTCTATTCGCTTTCATCATTTAGTCGAACGACAATTTGGATACAAACTTAAGTGTTTGTAATCAGATCAAGGAGGTGAATATAAAGGTCTAATTTCTTATCTTACCAATGCCAGAGTTCAGTATAGACATTCATGTGCGTATGTTCATCAACAAAATGGTAGGAGTGAACGCAAACATAGGCATGTTGTCAAGACTGGACTTATTTTGCTTGCTTATGCTTCTAGGCCTATGCATCTATGGTGGTGTGCTTTTAATACTGTAGTATTTTTTATTAATAGAATGCCTTCAACTGTGTTGCAATTTAGTTCTCCTTATTAGATTTTTTTTTTTTTTTTTTAATAAAGTACCTCTTTATTTTACTCTTAAAGTGTTTGGTTGTGCTTGCTTTCCTTACTTAAGGGATTTCCATTCTCATAAGTTTAGTCTTCATTCTTCAAAATGTGTTTTCATAGGATATAGTTTAATTCACAAGGGTTATAAAGGCATGAACTATGATGGTAAAGTTTACGTTACTCCTAATGTTAAGTTTAATGAGTTAGAGTTCTCATATGCTAATAATTTTGGCACCTTTGCTCAACCTATTTCTTCTCCTTCAAATACCACTCCTTCAGACAATACTACCTCTTCCTTCCCTTTTGTAATCTCAAAACACAATTAACTGATACAGCTCCTCTAGCTACAAAATCTCCAACAGTACCATGTTCTGTACAAAGTCCACCATTATCAATCAGTAAGACTACTGTTACTGCATCACCTATTATCTCACATAATTCACCTTCTCAATCCTTACCAGTATCTGAACCAAATTCTGAACCATCTTTACCTTTTTCACATCACACACACCTACATTCTTCACACAATCCATTTCCACCTTCATCTAGTTTGCCCTCTTGTAACGTGGAGGTTGATCTAACCTAACCTCAATTTAATTCCTCTCTAATCTCTTCATCAAATTCGAAACCATCTACCTCACAAAATTTGCCTGTTTCCTTGCATAATTTGCCTTGTTGCAATTTAGAAATTGATTTAACTTCACCTCATTCATCTCATCCTCCAACATTACCCCTGATAACTCACCATCTTGCCACCTTCAAGTTGTACTAGTTCCATCAAAAGTCTCTTCTAGGATTCAAGGTAAGTCAACTCCTGTAAACACTCATCCTATGATCACTTGAGCCAAAGTTGCTCAAGGTAAAACTGCCCTTGTTATTGCTTAAGTGTCCTCTACTCAAGCTGAACCTTTTTCAGTCAAAGAAGCCTTAAGAAGTAAGGTGTGAAAGGAGGCGATGCAAGCTAAATTTGATGCTTTAAAGAAGAATAATACTTGGACTCTTGTCCCAATGACCACTAATCAAAATATTGTTGGTAAGAAGTGGGTGTTCAGAACCAAATTTAATGTGGATGGTTCCTTTCAAAAATATAAAGCTAGACTTGTTGCAAAAGGATTTCAACAAACTCTAGGTCTAGACTACTTTGAGACCTTCAGTCCAGTCATAAAGTCTTCTACAATTCAAATTATTTTTATACTTGCAGTGACACATGGATGGCATATCCAGCAAATTGATGTTAATAATGCGTTTCTTAAAAGTACCTTGAGTGAGAAAATTTTATACAACAACCTGAGGGGTTTGAACATCCTCATTTCCCTAATCATGTTTGGAATCTCAATAAGACTCTCTATGGCCTTAAACAAGCACCAAGGGCTTGGTATGACAAGTTAAAGCAAGCTCTTTTGGACAAAGGGTTCAAAATTTTTGTATCTGATACTAGGCTCTTCACTATTGAGCATGATGGCTGTATGATCTACATTCTCATATATGTAGATGATATATTGTTGAATAGTGGTCATCTCTCTTACATTCAAAAGTTTGTGGAAGATTTAAATAATCAGTTTAGTTTAAAAACCCTTGGTTATGTCCATTACTTTCTCAGCATTGAGGCAATTAGGACAGCTCATGGTTTGCATCTCAAATAGACTAAATACATGTTGATCTTCTTGTTAAGACTAACATGGTAGATGCAAACTCTTGTTCTACACCTATGGTAGTCGGGATTAAACTATTGTCTAATGATAGTGTTGCCTTCACTAATCCAAGTTTATATTGAAGTACAGTTGGAGCCCTTCAATATTTAACTTTAACAAGGCTTGATATTAGCTTCACGGTTAACAAGTTGAGCCAATTTCTTCGGGCTCCTACTGAGATACAGTGGCAAGCATGTAAAAGAGTCTTATGATACTTGAAGGGGACTCAAGATCATGGCCTACAGTTCAAGTCAGATGCCTTTTTAACAGTTGAATGTTATGCGGATGTTGATTGGGGTAGTAACCTAGATGACAGAATATCAACAAGTGGTTACTATGTTTCTCTTGGTCCTAATCTCATCCAGTGGAGCTCCCGAAAACAGAAAGTTATAGCCTTATCCTTCACAAAAGCCGAATATAAAGCACCTGTTCATACAGCCACATAAATTGCTTGGTTGAAAAGCATCTTTCCTGAATTAGATATTCCCTTAAACACCTCTCCAATCATATGGTGTGATAATGTTAATGTAGGAGCTTTGGCTTTAAATCCTGTCTTTCATGCTAGAACTAAGCATATTGAAATTGATGCATACTGTATTAGGGATCAGGTTATTGGCAAGCATTTGGTTATTCAATATGTTCCTTCCAAGTTCCAGATTGCTGACATTTTTACCAAGGCTTTATCCATTACTCAATTCCAATTCTTGAAGGAAAAACTTACTGTGGTGATGGCCCCTGTTGAGTTAGCAGTATCATAGTTGGTTTATGGATGCAGCTCAGCATTATGGATTGCTAGTTCTGCTCTGTCTTTTGATAGTCAACTCACTCAATATTCCGCATTGATATTTCTTTGCATAGCCTGGATTACTTCGCATTATGGACTAACAGTACAACCCTTACTTTGAATATATGTTTATGAATGAAGCTCAACATTATGGAGAAAGCTTAGCATAAGCATTATGGACTGTCATTTCTTTGCTGCCGTATCAAGTCCAACTTTCTTAGCATTCTCAACTTATGAAATCCTCACTATTATGGTTTGTCAATTTTTTCCTGATTGGCAGATCATGATTAAAGTTCAGTCTCATTTTTCAACTTTGGAGTTCAACCTTGGTTATAAGTTCTTTGATCAAGATTATCAACTTGTGGTTGACATCCATATGTGCTTTCACACAGCTTGTCATGCTTATCGACTTTCTATTTGTTAGAAGTATAATCAGAATACAGCTAGTGGTTGCAATCTAGGTTTTTATTTGTTATTCATATTTCTATTTGGTTGCAATTTAGATTTCTATTTTGGTTTAGTGAAGTCAAAATGCAACTCGCAGCTCTTAGTTCCTCAGGTGAGTATGCATCAAAATGTGTGCTTTTGAATTAACAGGTTATGGCAGCTAAAATAGCCCCTGATTAGCTTAAGGGGGAATGTGACTCAAACTGTTCGAATGAAGGAGAGGTTATGGAAGAAAGCCCTTGATTAATTTAAGAGGGAATGTGAACCAAGCAATATTGATAGGTTATGGAAGAAAGCCCTTGATTAGTTTAATGGGGAATGTGAACCAAAATGTAAGATTGTAATACTATAGGGTTAAGTAAATTGTGCTAAGTGACGTCATTTTGATCTTCACTATGTTTGTTATTAAGTCAGTTAGTCGTTGACTAACATCTGCTGTGTTTTACTTTAAAAGCAGAGTAAACTCCTTACTGTAATCAGTTCAGTTGAGCCAATACACATTATTCATTCTTTCGATTGTTAATCTAGAATTTTCTTTCAAGATTTTCTTTGAGATTTTCAATATAATGTAAGTTTGATATTATTTTTCCCTGCATTTTCAGGGACTTGCAACGAGAAAAAAAGAAAAAAATCTACAGGCTTAAAAACTAAGGATTGCGTAAAATTCTCTGACCAAATGTAGCTTTTTCATTCTGATAATAGTTAAAGATTGAGATATAAATTTGAGTTTAATTCTCTGATCAATTAAATTGTAATTACATGATTTGTATATGTTATAGCCAAACTTAATACTGATCTATCAACACAAAACAATCACACCAAGAAACAAGAAAACACCACAAAATCAAACACACAAACAAGCCACGATTTACCGTGGTTTACTTATCCTTTTATGGATAAGCTACATCCACGTTGAGCTCAAGAACGGTATGAGCTCGCTGCACTTCGATTACCAGAAACAGTCAAGATTACACAGATTCAACACTCACCAGATCTACCTGATTGCAACAGCAACCAGCCTTACAAGATACTCTCTGAATATCCCAAACCCGAGAGAACAACACTCTCACCTGAATGATTAAAACCCCTAATCACTCGATTGATTTAACTCACAATCTGGAATGAAGAATCTCAACCCTAACACGAGAAGAACATACACAGAGAACCCTAACGACTGTATATCACTCTACCAAAACTAAACGAACATAGCTTATATGGGTTGAATCGTGATTGATCCTGGCGTTAGATCTGGGGCATCCTGTGGTCTGAATTAGTCCAAGTTAATATGCCTAAAAACGACGCCGTATTAATGTTACTTAAACGACGCTGTTTCAGGCTTCATATTAACATGAACAATAAGAAAACATTGTTATCGTGTGAGGGGAGATGATCTAACTCAACTTAAGTGTTGGTACGATATTATTTTCTTCTGTTCATCTATTTTATCAATTCATCTTCCATGAAATGCAACCAATAGGATTCTGTATTATTCTCATAAAGTAAGCGTCCCATTGTTCTTACAGCAAGGGGAACCCCAACACATCTTGCTACAATATGCTTTCCAATTTCTACTAGTTTTGAGCCTTTTGGTTCAATTCATCTTCAAATGCCAATTTTGAAAACAAAGACCAAGACTCATCGTCAATTAGGCTTTCAAATCATAAATCATAGAAGAATTGCTAGTAATTTTTGCTACTGTTTTACTACGAGTAGTAACTAGTACCTACTTCCTTTCACATCATTCATTAGTAGTGTTTTAAATTGAAACACTTCTCACGATTCTCATTCCGTATGTCGTCCAAACTAGTAGATATTTTTTTCCATTAATTTTTTCACGAAGGATTTGCAGCAACTCTTCAAAGTTAGATTCTCAAATTACTTTTCCAGCATTTATAGATTTTAAGATGTTATTAACAATTTCTTTTACACTAAATCATCAGACAACTATCCATATTTTTAAATCAAAATGACATTTGACCTTTTCCTCATTGAAGACAAGCGAGCAAGTGTGGTTTTTCCTAATCCACCAATACCAACTATGGAAATAACAGAGACATGCTCATCATAATTTGAGTCTAACAAAAGTTGTATGATTTATTTTTATCATTTCCCTCTTGAATAACATTTTCAACAAGTTCAAAAGAGGTGTTTCTCTTTTTGTATTCAAGATTGGTTTCTCAAAGTGATGCTCAATAAAAGGAATTGGGTCATATATTTTGCAATGTCATCTAGCTTCTCCCTAACAGTTTTAATTTTATGAGCCATCTTAAGAATATGCAATTTGGTTAGATTTGGAGAAGAGATGCATACCTCTTTTGCCAAATTATTACTGTAAGGAATTGATATGAAGAGGCAAAGAGTAGCAGTTCAGGATGTTGATACTGCCAAAGTATGCTGAGAGAAGAGAAAGAGGAAAAGATTTCTGTATATCTATTATGTATTAATCTGTACAGTGCTAATTTATACATTTTGTAATTGTAAAAATGGAAAACAATGAATACAATAAATGTAATTATTCAATCAATCACATAAATTATGGATTGATTGAAGAGAGAATTGCTCCTTGATCACACCAGCATGAATCAAGGAATTTGTGCATTCCATATTTCGTCACTCCCCCTCAAGCTTGTGGTTTGTAAATGTCAAAAACTCCAGCTTGCCTAAGTAAATATGAATGTTGTCTGCTGCACAATGGCTTTATGAAAATGTCTGCTGGTTGTTCTGAAGTACGAATGTGCAAAGTCTTGATTACCCCTTCTTGTATCTTGTTTCTGACAAAGTGGCAATCAATCTCTATATGTTTTGTTCTTTCATGGAATACTGGATTTGCTGCGATATCATTTGCAGCTTTGTTATCGCAGTATAAAAGGACAGGCTTTCTTACTTGTACCTTTAGATCTTCCAATAACCCCAAAATCCAGATGATTTCACATGTTGTTTTGGCCATGGCTCTGTATTCGACTTCTACTGAAGATAGAGATATTGTTGATTGTTTCTTGGTCTTCCAAGAAATAAGAGCTCCCCCTAACTTGATACAAAACCCTGTAAGTGACTTTCTTGTCATTGGATATGTGGCCCAGTGTGAGTCACAATGAGCTGTGACAACTAATTCTTTGTCTCGGAGAAGGAGGAATCCTAATACAGGACATCCTTTCAAGTACTTTAGAACCTTTATTGCTGCATCCATGTGAGATTGTTTGGGTCCATGCATGAATTGGCTAAGAATGTGGACTGCATAACTAATGTCTGGACGAGTCATGGTGAGATAGATCAATCGCCCAACAAGTCTTTGATACTTTGTAGGATCTTCCAGTGGTGGATCATTTTCGAAAGATGATATCCCACTATCATATTCTTGAGTAGTCAGCTTTGTATTCTGTTCTATTGGAATGACACTTGGCTTGCATCCTGATAGTCCTGAATCAGAGATAAGTTCCAAGACATATTTCTGTTGGCTAAGGGATATTCCTGCTGGGGATCTTGCAATTTCAATGCCTAGGAAATACTTTGGCTCTCCTAAATCCTTTATTCTGAATTGTCTGTTAAGATGCTCCTTTAAGGATTTGATTCTTTTTTCATCATTTCCTGTAATAAGAATGTCATCGACATATATGATGAGAGCAATAAAAGTTTTACCTTTGTTCCAAGTGAATAATGCATAATCATGTTTAAACTGAATAAATCCTATGTCAGTGAGAGCTTTACTGAATTTCTCATTCCATTGTCGGGATGCTTGTTTTAGCCCATATAGGGATTTCTGCAGACGACATACTGTGTTCTCCCCTTGTTTGCGTAATCTCGGTGGAAGATCCATGTATATTTCTTCATGAAGATCCCCATGAAGAAAGACATTATGAACGTTCATTTGATGGAGAGGCCAGTCAGGACAGAAGCCACTGTAAGAAAAGTACGAACGGTGACATGTTTGGCTACGGGGGAAAAAGTGTCCTGATAATCAAAACCTTCTCGCTGAGTGTATCCCTTGGCCACTAAGCGAGCTTTGTACCGTTCTATGGAGCCATCAGCACGATACTTGATTTTGTAGACCCATTTATAGCCAATAGGTTTTCTATGGGAGGGGCGAGGCACGAGATCCCAAGTATGATTCTGAGAGAGAGCAGTAAGCTCAACAGCCATGGCTTGATGCCAGTGAGGGTGTTGAATAGCCTCTGAGTAACTAGTGGGTTCTCTTTCTGCGGAGATGTTACTGATGCAAGCTCTATATATAGGAGAGAGACGATCATAAGTCACATAGTTTGAGGTGGGATACAGTGGAGTTGAAGGATTTGAAATGGTGGGACACTCATAATCTGTGGCCTAGATTGGTGGTTTGGGCTGACGAGTGCTACGGCGGACAGGAACAGTAGGGGCCTGAAGAGAAGAGCTGGGTGGAGGAATAAGGGGTTGATTTGGTGGGTCTGCTGTAGTGTTATCAGTGTTGGTTATGTCAGGGTCAATAGTAGGAGTACTAGGCTGAAGAACTGGTGGATTAGGAACCATAGTGAAGAGAGGATCTTGAAGGGTATCATTGTCAGGGAACACTAGAGGTGATGGTGATGATGATGGAACAGTGTCTTCTGTGGCAAATGGAAAAATATCTTCATGAAATACAACATCTCGAGAGATCAAAAACTTGTTTGTAACTAGATCATATAGCTTGTATCCTTTCTGAAGCATAGAATATCCCATAAAAACACAACGGGTAGCCCGAGTACCAAACTTATCATGTGATCCAAGAGTGGTAGCATAACAAAGATAGCCAAATACTCGAAGATGATTAAGAGATGGTTGCTTCTGGAATAATACCTCATAAGAGGTCTTCCCATGAAAGACTCTACTGGGCATGCGGTTGATCAGGTAGGTAGCAGTGATCACACATTCGCCCCAAAAAGAGATAGGTTTCTAGGAGATGACGGTGTTTTCGTTCGACAACCCCATTTTGTTGGGGTGTATAGGTGCAAGAACTTTCATGCAGTATCCTGAGTGATGAAAAAAGGGATGAACAATTATAATTAAAGAATTCTCTAGCATTGTCTGTTCTAATCCTTTGACAAGAAGTATAAAATTGTGTGTTGACCATGACTAGAAAGTGTGTGATGTGGGTAAGTGTTTGAGCTTTGAATATCATGAGAAAAGTCCATATACCCCGGGAAAAGTCATCAACAATGGTGAGAAAAAAACGGGAGCCATCATGATTTGGAGTGTGATAAGGTCCCCAAATATCAAGATGGATTAGGGCAAAAGGTTGTGCCGTAGTGGAAGTGCTATGTGGAAAAGTAATTTGAGCTTGTTTAGCTAACGGACAGACGAGATAGTGAGGTTGGGGAATAGTAGTGCTGTGACCTAACCTTTGATGGAGAATAAAAGAGTTTTTATTAATTGTTGCATTACAATTGGTAATTTTATTGGGCGTGATACATGGATGAAAAATTCTAGAAGACTTTGCTGGTGCCCAATAGTATATACCTCTATGAACCTTACCCAAGCCCATCAGTTTCCCAGTCGAAGGGTCCTGAAATTCACATACGTTAGGACAGAATTTTACAGTGCAAGTATTGTCTTCACATAGTTTTGATACTGATATGAGGTTAAAATGAAAGGTAGGGACACATAGAACATTTTTAAGGAATAAATTTTCGGATAATTGGACAGTGCCTATGTGAGTGGCCGGGGTTATGTTTCCGTTCGGCATGCGAATAGATGTGGATGAGGTAGTGCAAACGGAGTGGAAAAATTTTGGATTACAAATGATGTGATCACTAGCCCTTGAATCAATAATCCATATGTCAGTAGTAACTAAATTGAAACAGTAGGAAGTACCTACATAAGACGTTGTAGGTGCGGTGGGAGCATTATTCAAAAGCTGAAGCAATTGATTATATTGATCCGAAGTGAGAACGGGTGCTTGCGGATTGCTGGAAGAAACTGAATCAACCTGAAAAGAAGAAGAATTGTTATTTTTGGCTTTAGGGCATCCATGTAATTTCCAGCAATGGTCTCGATCATGATTGGTCCGTCTGCAATAGTCACAATATAATCACCCCCGATTAGAGTGTGAATTGTCAGACCCATTGGACCCGTTTCTGGATCCGTTTGACAAAAGCTTGGGCCCAGTTGACCAGTTGGTTGGCCTGTTTGACTCTGATTGTGACGTGGCTCGATTTGAGCCATTAGATGCGTTTAAAAACGCAACCAGCTTCTAACCGTCAGACGCAGAGATGAAATCTGGGCCTTTCATCTCTGCATATAAATTCATGCCCTTTTCCTTTGCAGGTTGCCCTAGCCACGAGAACCCATCGTCGTTTTCCTTAAGCCTTGCAAAAACTAGAGAGTTAGTGGATGGCCGATCGGAGTTCAACTGGCGTTGGCTCTCATCCTGCACTGCTAGTTGAAAACTTCGGCGAAGGGAAGGTGGTGGAGAAGTGGCCAGAACTTGGGTGCGAAAAGCATAAAAGCTTTCGTTCAACCCGAGTAAAAAATGTGATAGACGATCGCGATCGCGGATCCATTGGTACTGGTGGAGGGTTTCCGGCGGCCCTTCAAGAGATTCCTCAGCAGCGTCCAACTCGTTCCAGACGGCAGAGAGCCGATTGAAATAAGTGGTCACCGAAGCGTTTCCTTGTTTGAGTTCGATCAATCGCTACCTGAGGGTGTACGTTTTAGCGAGATCCAGTTTCCCATACATTTCTTTGATGTATGCCCATATATCAGCGGCCATCTTTGTTGGTGGGAGTCCGGCCGAGATGTCTGTAGAGATGCAATTACTGATCCATGAGCAAACTAGTGTGTTGTAGCGGTTCCAGTGGCGTTGGAGGTGTGGCTGTGGTCGTGGTTGGAAGTTTTTGTCCAAGAAAAGCTCTTTGTCTTTTGCGATGAGAGCTCGTCGGAAATCGCGAGCCCAGGATGCATAGTTGTCTGAACCCATAAGGGTTTGTTTGATGAGGACCAATTCTGGTCCATCGGAAACCGGCAAAAACAGAACGTCGCCTGGTTCAGGGCGACCGTTGATGTTGGCTGGGATAAAGCAAAATGGATACGGGTAGGGATTTGGATCCGTACCCATTTGTGAACCAGATTCCGGGTTGTGACCCGATATTCCAAGAGGAGTTGGGTCGGTGCGGGTAAAAGAATCTGGGTCATAACCCGGCATTCCATATGGGTAACGGGCTGCCATTTGATTGAGTTTGAGTTGGGTTTGGATTATCTGCCATTTGCAGAAAAATAAAGTACTAAAACGATTTTTCTGTTTGATTGCAGGAATAGAAAGGAGAGGCTTGTTTGTGCAGAAGTGTGAAGATTATGGCTCTGATACCATGTAAGGAATTGATATGAAGAGGCAAAGAGTAGCAGTTCAGGATGTTGATACTGCCAAAGTATGCCGAGAGAAGAGAAAAGAGGAAAAGATTTCTGTATATCTTATTATGTATTAATATGTATAGTGCTAATTTATACACCTTTTGTAATTGTAAAAATGGAAATCAATGAATACAATTAAATGTAATTATTCAATCAATCACATAAATTATGGATTGATTGAATGAGAGAATTGCTCCTTGATCACAACCAGCATGAACCAAGGAATTTGTGCATTCCATATTTCGTCAATTACTCGTCATCATTTCTCGCTTTATAAGTTCGGTGGAGAGATCATCCAATAAATCATCCGCTTCATAAAATACAACTTTGAGCCTTCGAAGCCATTCTATCACCAGTTCATTCTTCTTGCTATGCTGCTTCTCAACATCGAGAAGAACCGCCTTGGTACTACGAACGGTTTCCCTAATCTTAGTGATATTATCTTGAACAGGCCTGTCCAATTTCTTGGAAAACATGGGGTCCCAACAATTGCAAGAGTTTCCCAACATTTTTCTTTTGGATTGCAGTAAAGCTAGTGAAATTGTTTCTGGGCAATGAATGAGAGAGAAGGAGGAAATATTAGAAGAGTGTAAGAATATAATTATAAAAAGGTTATTATATTTCTGATAAATTAGAACAAAAAGAATAAATGTTAAAGAAGATTGCTTTATTCCAACATTACTTGATGTATTTTTGATATGCTGAGGTATAATTGTTTATCAAGCAACCACAACATGGGAATGAAATAAAGCTTATAGCTTTTGAACTGGTCATCAAATTTTCTCAAATTTATTATCTTTAAAATTCCTAATATTCTCTCCAAAGATGTGTTATATTGTTGGTCCTGAAAGTCCCACATTAGTGAGAAATTAATTGGTCTGCCTAATTTGTTAGTCTTTTATGTTTTTGCCTATATTTGAACTGGGTTATGAGCAAAATTTATCCAAGTGGCAATGTACAGTGCAGGAATTGGCTGGAGATGGGACAAAAGAGTTGAATCTTGAAGGAAAAGTTGTGGTTCCAGGATTTATTGATTTTCATGTTCATTTGATTTGGGGAGGGCTGCAGGTTTAGTTACAAACTTGTTTTATCAGCAGTATATTTTTTCTCAAGATGTACTCTGCTATTATTCTTTCAACTTTTATTTTGACTAACTGGACATTGATTAGTTGAGGATCAAAGTCTAGTGAAAAAGCATGTTGAGATTTACAAACATATGCATGGTTATGGCTGTGAAATTTTTTTCTTGATGACTTCTACTTAGTCAATGTATGACCATTTTTCCAGTATACTGGCGTAGACATGTGCTAATATTCTTGTTCAAATGACAAAGTTGTCTCTTTGTTCTGTCTGAGTAAGTTTGAATCTTAAGTTTTTAACACAGGCTTCCCTCTATGACTTCTAAACCTGATTTCTCTTACATAAGGAACTCTAAAGTAGCAAGTTTGAATCTTAATTAGTATTTTTTTTCACCCTTTTTTCCCCCAACTTCTTAATTTCAAAATTGAAACCTGTTTTCTTCTTCTGATTCAAATTCATCCCATTGTGCAATTACATTTTCCAAACTGTTAGTATTATATGTTTCTAAAAAACAAATATTTAAAATAAAACTAAAAATGGGCTAATGCTTATGAAATTTTAAGTTATTTATAATGAGGTTAAATTTGTCAAAACAAAAAATATGTTTAAAAGTAAGAATACTAATCAATTAGATGAGGTTGAATTAATTATCTAACAACTTCTGGCCCTAAATAAAAATGGAGGCCCAAGCCCACAAAAAGCACGAGAAAGAAATTTTTATATTTTTATATTTTACATTCATTTTAGACTTAAATAACTCCTTTTTATATTTATTAAAAATTCACAAGTTATTAATCTTTGACTAAAGATGTTAAATTACCTAGAATAAATAAAAATATGCAATGTTATGTAATTAAAATTGTGACCTTAATAAGAATATATACAAATTATAATAATTAAATTTATAGCAGTAGTCGGAATAGATACAAACAATAACGATAAAATCTGTAACGTTACTCATAATAAATACAAATAATATAATTCATTAATATCATTTTGTCTTGTCAATTTTATTCATTAATATAAAAAACTGATAGATTCTGTTATATATAGATTAATTAAAGAATTTTGAATAAATTTGACGTCATAATCTTTAAAGAGACAAAAATACATTTATTTTAAACATATAACAACTCTTATGCAATACCAAAATCAATTTATTCCATATACTCGTTATCTATTTTGTTTTGCAATTTGTAGCACTTTTAGCTTGCCATACTCCTGTATATAGAAATGTGTACATGATATATCTTATTTATTAAAAAGAAGAGAGACCAAATCAGATATTTATATACCCTTAAACATTCATCCATAAAGTATGCCTGAAGGGGAGAAATTATTTTTAGTTAATGAAATATAAAGCAATTAAGAAGAGCAATAAACTCAATTACTTAAATTCTCTGGAGGTGAATCATATCAGAACAGAAAAGAGAGTGGAGTCTCCTCAAGTCTTTCTACTGCATGCCATTGCCATTGTAGATATATCAGACTCCCTCTATATATGCTACAATGAAAAATGACAGATAACCCTTCTGTCGAAACTTTGAAATTAGAACATCCTGAGATGCTGTAGACTTGTAACTCGTTCAAGTCCTTTAGGAAGAGAGATCAATTCAAGGTCATCAAATTCTATTGAACGTAGGCTGCTAAGGGCTTCCCATTGCTTGTCATACTCTTCGTTTAGCAAAGACTTCAATTCGCAACTTTTAATACTTGGGAGACTTCAATTTTGAGAGAAGGCCAGCAGAGGTGTGTTGGTTCAAATGGTTCTACTGGAGAGTGATGAAGAAGAGGGATTTTGCAAGGGAAAGAGACGGCTGTAACATGGAATGAGTGCTGTTTTCATTCATAGAGTATGGATGATATATGTACAAGACCAGTCCACTGTTTTACCTAAAACAACCTAATGCAGTGGATAATTTTTACACATTTGAATTTGAAATAAACTTACATCAAAACATGTCTTAACCACAACTAAACTCAACTAAACATGTCACAAAAACATCACAATAATTCATCAAAACAGTAGCTTCAACCATTGCACCCATAACAGCAACATGAACACTTGGCGCCAAAAACAGTTTGAAACTTTAACTAAATAATTCTGCATTTCCAGCAAATTATCACCATCTTCAACACTCCTTGATAATCTTGCTGGAAACACCAAGTTTAAGTCTTAAATTCTCAAACTTGGCTTTGGATAAAGCCTTGGTCATGATGTCTTCCACCTGGTCTTCACCCCTGCAATGGATCAATTTAATCTTTCCATTACTTTCTGCCTCTCTCACAGCATGGAACTTAATTTTGATGTGCTTGGTTCTGCCGTGTAAGACAAGATTTTGTAGAGATTTTCGGCAAGGGGAACCCCAACACATCTCGCTACAATATGCTTTCCAATTTCTATTAGTTTTGAGCCTTTTGGTTCAATTCCATCTTCAAATGCCAATTTTGAAAACAAAGACCAAGACTCATCATCAGTTAAGCTTTTCATCAAATCATAAATCAAAGAAGAATTGCTAGTAATTTTCACTGCTTTTTACGAGTAGTAACTAGTACCTTACTTCCTTTCACATCATTCATTAGTAGTGTCTTCAATTGAAGCCACTTCTCATGATTCTTATTCCATATGTCGTCCAAAACTAGTAGATATTTATTTCCATTAATTTTTTCACGAAGGATTTGCAGCAACTCTTCAAAGTTAAGATTCTGAAATCCTACTTTTCCAGCATTTATAGATTTTAAGATGTTATTAACAATTTCTTTCACACTAAACTCATCAGACACACATGTCCATATTTTTAAATCAAAATAATGTTTGACCTTTTCGTCATTATAGACAAGCCGAGCAACTGTGGTTTTTCCTAATCCACTAATACCAACTATGGAAATAACAGAGACATACTCATCATAATATGTTGAAAATTTATTACAAATTAACAGCAAAACAGGAGAAAATCCAGCAGCAAAACAGTGGAAGAACAACAAGAAAACAGCAGCAAAACAGCAATGATACAGCAATGAAACAACAGTGTCAAGGCGCGCAAAAACACTGCCCTTAAGATCAAAATTTTGCCCCTACTAGAAGAATATTTGTGGTGCAAAAAGGCTCAACAGCGAATTGACCTCCAAGATACAATGACGAACCTCTTTTTAGAGTGCACACTCTAATAAAGGTTTAGAATAATATAAGACAAAGTAGTAGTGGTGAAGGAGAGTTGGAAAGAATAAGAGAGTGAAGAAAAATGTAGAAGCAACATACAAATTCTGTCGAGTGAGAAGATTGTGTGTTGAAAAGAGAACCAACACCTCCTTTTTATACTTGACAATTTCCGTTTTTCCCTCTTAATTTTCCACATGTAACAGCCAATTTATTAAATCAAAAATTGAAACTACCACCACTATTTAAAGCTCTAAAAAATTGTCATTGAGTTAATAACATAACAGTCATTTTTTAAATTAAAAAATTGAAACTATTATTGTTTTAATTGCTTAACATTCCAAAAAACAATTAACACTTAGTATTTTGAAATATCATAACGGCAGCTATTATCACAATCTCCTACATATTTCAAAATAACCAATCACCACTGATTATAGAATTTAATGCTTATGAGTTGGTGTCTTTCAGACTATAAACCAATCATTGAGTAACTAAACATCACTTATAGAAATTTGGTGAAACTAAGTTTCTATGAACCAAAAATTTCTTTAAGTAATTCAGAAGATTAGTTCTTCACACTAAATTCTCTATATTGTATATAGTTCTGTGGTTTAGCACTTTATGGCCTTGTGCTAGCCTGGATTTCATGAGTGCTTTAGAGATGCCTGCCTAAGCTCTCATAGGAATCGACCCAATTCCACACTCACATAGGTGAACCTCCATAAGGTGTGAATTGCAGTTTTTCACACCACTATTTATGTTGGCTATGGATTTCATTAAAAGTAATTTTACTCAACCTTATTCACTGCAATCAGTATTATCTCGCCATAGGGAGGACTTTCTATAGATAAAATTTGATAATACTTATCAAGAAAACAAATGACTTGTTATTACCCTTATGAACCTATTTCCTAGGATCTCCTATCAAATAGGTAGGGTTACCATCACTCTTACCTTATGTTTTAAGCATAAGTCCCATCCCCCTCGACGTATATTCCACTAACCTCCTACTTAGTGGTTTAGTTAGAGGATCGGCCAAATTTAACTCTAACTTCACAAAATCTAAGCTTACTACCTCAGATTCTAACAGTTGCTTTATAATGGTATGTCTTATCCGAATATGTCTACTTTTTCCATTATAAATTTTGCTCTCACTATTGCGGCCTAACAATCACAATGGATTGATACTTAAACAGGAGGGTGAGTTTCACTGGGAAGATTTGTTAAGAGATTCCTTAACCACTCAACCTCGGAACATGCATTTTCTAAGGCGATAAGCTCAGACTCCATGGTAGACCAAGCTATGCAAGTTTGTTTGGAAGACTTCCATGACACAGCACCTCTACCAAGTTTAAAGATATAACCACTTGTGGATTTTATTTCATCTGAATCTGATATCCAATTGGCATCAGAATATCTTTCTAATATAGGTGGTATACTTCCAAATGTTAGCCTATAATCAATGGTGCCCTTCAAATATCTAGCAACTCTGTCTAATGCTATCCAATGACTCTTATCAGGATTATGAGTATACCTACTCAATCTAGTGACATCATAAGCAATATCAGCCCTCGTACTATTCATTAAGTACATAAGGCTACCAATGATTTGGGCATATCTGTTTTGACTCATACTAAGTTTTGTATTTTTCTTAAGTTGAGTATTTCCATCATAAGGAGTTGAGACGGGTTTTCTGTCTAAATACTTAAATTTTCTTAAGAAATTTTCAACATAGTGTTGTTGTGATAACTTATGACCATCATTTATCTTAATGATTTTAATTCCAAGAATAACATTCGCCTCTCCCATATCTTTCATATCAAAATTTGAGGCAAGAAACTCTTTAGTCTTAATTATCACATCCATATTATCACTAAATATTAACATGTCATCAACATAGAGACATATTATCACATAAGTATTGTCTTCAAATGATTTAGAATATACACATTTATCTAAACCATTAATTGTATAACCATTTTAGACTAACATTTGGTCAAACTTCTCATGCCATTGTTTTGGGGCCTGTTTAAGTCCATAAAGAGACTTTACCAGTTTGCACACTTTATGCTCATTACCTGAGATAACACAACCCTCTGGTTGTTTCATATAAATTTCTTCATCCAAGTCTCCATTAAGAAAAGTTGTCTTTACATATATTTGATGTATATGTAATTTGTAAATTGCAGCTAAAGCAATTAACCCTCTAATTGATGCTATTCTTGTTACAAAAGCATAAGTGTCAAAATAATCTATATCTTTTTTTTGTATATAACCTTTGGCAACCAATCTTGCCTTGTATTTATCAATTGATCCATCAGTCTTTAATTTCTTTTTAAATATCCATTTGCACCCTATTGGTTTAGTTCCTAGAGGCAAATTAACTACTTCCCATGTATGATTACTCATAATGGACTCAATTTCATTATTTACTGCCTCTTTCCAAATGGATGCATCACGAGAATTCGTTGCTTCTTCATAAGTCTGAGGATCATTCTTTGTAAGAAAGACATAGTAATCATCACTAAAACTTTTGACTTTTCTTACTCTCTTACTTCTCCTTATTTCTAACTCTGAACTTTTGGAAGAATTTTGAAGAGTTTCATTTTGAGGAGAACTCTCAAAAGTTTCATTTTGAGGTAAAGCTTTTTCACAATTGATTTTCTTAGGAAAAACATTCTCAAAGAAATCTGCGTTTTTAGATTCAATGATTGTGTTTGCATCATACAAACCAACCTCTTGCTTTATTACTATGAATCTATAAGCAGCACTATTCCGAGCATAACCTATAAACATACAATCAACAATCCTGAGTCCTAATCTTTTCCTTTTAGGTTCAGGGATTAGACTTTAGCAAAACACCCCCACACTTTAAAATATTTCAGGTTAGGTACATGACCTTTCCAGAGTTCATATGGTGTTTTGTTTGTTTTCTTAAAAGGAATTATGTTTTGTATGTAACAAGCTGAAAGCATTGCTTCCCCTCACAAATTAAAAAGTGCTCCAGAACTAATCAACATAGCATTCATCATTTCTTTTAAAGTTCTGTTTTTCCTCTAAGCAACTCCATTAGACTGTGGAGAATAAAGAGGTGTAGTCTCATGTATAATACCATAATCTTTACAAAAGGAATCGAAGTCATTTGACTCATATTCACCTTCTCTATTCATTCTTAACCTTTTAATTTGCTTATTGAGTTGATTTTCAACTTCATTTTTATAAGTTAAGAGCATTTTAATTGTTTCATCTTTACTTCTCAATAAGTATACTCTAGTGTATCTAGAGTAATAATCAATAAAAGTTATATAAAACTTTTTTCCTCCTTTGGTCATGTTTTGTTTCAAATCTCCAAGATCACCGTGAATTAAATTGAGAAGCTCATTTTCTTGTTCTAGAACTGGTTTACAAGTCTTTTTAGTGGATTTAGATTCCACACACACATTACATTCATCAATATTTGAAATATTGACATTTGATAATAAACCAAGTTCTTTCATCTTTTTTTGATAACCATAATTCACATAACCTAATCTGCCATGCCATAAATCCATTCAATCAATAACATAAGCAGAAGAAGATGCATTTTCATTCATAACAACATTAAGTACATTGAGTTTAAATAACTCTCCAGAACAATACCTCTTCCCAACAAAAGCCCCATTCTTGGACATTACAATTTTGTCACCCTCAAAGGAGACTTTCACTCTAGCCTTTTCTAATACATAAATAGATACAAGATTATATCAAATGTTTAGAACATGTAAAACATTACTCTTCCCAAAAGTAAGTTTGAAAAGAATTTTTCCCCTTTCCCAAAACAGGAGTAGAGCAGGAATCACCAAGGTAAACACATTCTTCTCCATCCCTCACTGGTATGTATTCATAGAAAGAATTTCTATCTCCACAAATATGCTTTGTGGCCCCAAAATCAATTATCCATTCTTTCTTTTTAGCAATCATGTTCACTTGTGAGACAACCACAACAACAATAACATCATCTCCCTCAGCCAGATTGGCTTTAGGAGGATTTTTGTTGTCTCCAGTTTTTCTGTATCTGCATTGGCTAGCAAAATGTCCGGTTTTCCCACACACAAAACAATGTCCTTTCTTTTTGAAAGTGTTGGGGTTCTTGTTGTTAAACAATTTCTTGTTATTGTTCTTAAAACTTTGTGGTTTCTTGTTCTTAGGTTGAGGAGGAGCCACTTGGTTTTCAACAACATTAGCCTTGGATGTCAATTCCTTGGCCTTATCAACTTTATCTCTAAACCTATTCGCCTCCTCAATCCTAATATGTACTATCACATCTTCTAAGCTCATTTGCTCCGCTTATGTTTCATACTATTCTTATAATCTCTCCATGAATCTGAAAGTTTTTCAATTAAACAACTAGCTACAAAAGTTTCAAGAAGATTTATTTCTTCATTTTTCAAGTCATTTATCAATAAATGATAGTCATGGAATTGCATGGATATCTCTTTTTCTTCTGCCATTTTAAAATCTAGGAAGTTTCCTAAGACATATTTTTGTGTTCCAACATCCTCAACAACATATTTCTTTTTCAGGATTGTCCATATCTCATGTGCAGTCTTATAAGCGCAATAAACATCGTAAAGCTCATTCGATAATGTACTGAGGATAGTATGACAATTGACAACATACCTTATTTCCTTTCTTCCACGTGTCAAGTTTTTAATCAAAATTGCCCACTCCAGGTTTTGGTTCTTCTAATGTGAGATACTCTGCAAAATCGAGCACGTCCAAGGAGTCGAACACTTTTTCTTGCCACCTCTTGAAATGAGCTCCGGCAAAGGGTTGAATTTTGGCGATGTCAGGAAGAGACTTGGTGATAAGAATTGCAGCGTCCATTTCGGCAGATTTCACTTAAAATTATGATCTTAAGATTGTTGAAAATTTATTACAAATTAACAACAAAATAGGAGAAAATCCAGTAGCAAAACAATGGAAGAATAGCAGAAGAACAACAAGAAAACAACAGGAAAATAGCAACAAACACAGCAGCAAAATAGTAGCAAAACAACAATGATACGGCAGTGAAATAGCAGTAAAACAGAAGTGTCAAGGCATGTAAAAGCATTGTCCTTAAGATCAAAATTCCGCCCCTACTGGAAGAATCTTCGGGGTGCAAAAAGGCTCAACAGCGGGCTAACCTCCAAGATACAATAACGAACCTCCTTTTAGAGTGCACACTCTAACAGAGGTTTAGAACAATATAAGACAAAGTAGTAGTGGTGAAGGAGAGCTGGAAAGAATAAGAGAGTGAAGAAAAATGCAGAAGCAACATACAAATTCTGTCAAGTGAGAAGATTGTGTGTTGAAAAGAGAACCAACACCCCCTTTTTATACTTGACAATTTCCGTTTTTCCCCTCTTAATTTTCCACATGTAATAGCCAATTTATTAAATCAAAAATTGAAATTGCCACCAACTATTTAAAGCTCCAAAAAATTGTCATTGAGTCTATTGCATAACAATTATTTTTTAAATTAAAAAATTGAAACTATTATTGCTTTAATTGCATAACAGTCCAAAAGACAATTAACACTTGGTATTTTGAAATACCATAACGGCAACTATTATCACATAATTTGAATCTAACAAAAGTTGTATGATTTTATTTTTATCATCTTCCCTCCCAATAACATTTTGAACAAGTTCAAAAGAGTGTGTTTCTCTTTTTGTATTCAAGATTGGTTTCTCAAAGTGATGCTCAATAAAATGGAATTGGGTCATATCTTTTGCAATGTCATCTAGCTTCTCCCTAACAATCTTAATTTTATGAGCCATCTTAAACTATATGCATTTGGTTAGATTGGGAGAAAAGATGCATACCTCTTTTGCCAATTTATTACCCTCGTCATTTCTCACTTTAGTTTAGTGGGAGAGATCACCATAAATCATCTGCTTTATAAAATAAACTTGAGCCTTCGAAGCCATTCTATCACCAGTTCATTCGTCTTGCTATGTTGCTTCTCGCATCGAGAGAAACTGCCTGATTCTATGAACGTTTCCCTGATCTTATTGATATCATCTTGAACTCCCAAGCCAGTCCATTTCTTGGAAAACATGGGGTCCCAACAATTGCAGAGTTTCTTAGCCATGTCAAACAGAATTCCATCAGCCATTTTTCTTTTGGTTGCAGTAAAGCTAGTGAAATTGTTTCTCGAGCGATGAATGAAGAAAGGAAATATTAAAAGAGAGTAAAAATAATTTAAGAGGTTATTATATTTTTGATAGCATGTATCATTAACAAAAGAATAAATGTTAAAGAAGGTTGCTTTATTCCAACATTACTTGATGTATTTGATATGCGTAGGTAATATTGTTTTCAACAACCATAACAAGGGAATGAAATAACAAAAATACTATATCCCCTGAAAAGTTGCACCAAAAATTGCATCGAAACACGTGGAACTGCCACTTGGACTGATTGAATCGATTAATACTGACATAAATGGACGGGCGTCCCTATTTTGTGAATTTTTTTTAAAAAAAATGGTTTTAAAAAAAATAGGGATGCACCCATCTGTTGTGGACGATCGTCCATCTTTAGGGACGGCCGGCCATACTAGTGGACTGCTGTCCCATTTTGTAAAATTTTTTAATTATTAAATTTTTTGTTTTAAATATAATTAACTATGGACGGCAGCCATGTACTTGGGACGGCCATCCATATTTACATGGACGGCCGTCCAATGTACATGGATGGCCATCCAAAATACATGGATGCCAGTCCATATTTGTTGAAAAAATTGTTTTGTTATTAATATTATGAATGGCTTGTTTAATACGCTTCATTTTTAAGCGTCAAATTTTTTTCTTCTCTTCTCCTTCGTCTCCGTCATTTGTTTTTTCTTCTGTTCTTCTTCGCGATTTGGTTTTCTTAGCTTCTCCTTCGTCGCATGTTGTGATTCTTGCTTCGACGCCGGTTGCTTCCTCAACAGCCAGCACCAGCAGCAATATCTCGTTTTATAGAGATAACCGAGATAACCTTGAAACAAAGTCAGTATCAAACCTGTTAGCAAGGATTTTTTTTTGTTAAGGTAAAGAATTTTTCGACTTTTATATTCATTTAGTTTCCTATTCTATTTTAGATTGAATATATGTTTGATAGATAATATTTATTGGTGATGGATTGAATATATGTTTGATAGATAATATTTGTTGGTGACAGTTGTGAACTAGATTCCTGAACGCAAAAACTCGTATTGTTGTGCATAAAATAACGAATATGGAAGAGTCCGTTTGCCTCGTTTCAATGATGTGTAGTAAATTGTGTTAGAAACTTTTTTAAATATGGTGTATTGTATTGTTTATTATGATGTGTTCACATTCTAATTTTCTTTATTATAAAATCATTGAATCAGAAATGAATGTGATATTAGAAGATCAGGATGTCAGAGGAAGAAGTGGAGCCTCATATTGGAATGGGTTTTTGATTCAGTTGATAGTTTGGTGAAGTATTACAGAAGGTATGGGAATAAAATGGGTTTTGAAGCAATGAATTGTACGTCAAAGAAGGAGATGATGGGGAGATGAGATACGTGACAGTAGCGTGTTCTTGTTTTGGGAAGGAGAGAAGTAAATGCAGAAATACCTTGAAAAAAACACCTTTGCAAAAACAGATTGTAAGAGTCGGATTAGTGCAACTTTGAATGGTGAATACAAATGGAAAATTAAATCGGTTGTGCTTGAACATAACCTGATCTTACAAGTCCCGAAAAGAAGATATTTCAAGGTAAACCGAATATATAGCCTTTTTGTGAAAAAGAGGCATAAAGTTATGATCAGGTTGGGATGACAGTGTAAAATTTTTAGTCATGTTCAGTTGAGGTAGGAGGTGTAGAGAATTTGACATTTCTACAAAAGATTGTAGGAATGACATTGAAAAAGTTAGAAGGCTACGACTTGGAGTTGGAGATGCTTCAGCAGTGCTAGAGTATTTTATGAAAATACAAAAGAGAATTCCAATTTCTGGTACATATTGATTGATGAGAGAGTCGATTGAAGAATGTGCTAGGGTTTGCTAGATGTAGGGCCGCATATAAAGATTTTGGTGATTTTGTGACCTTCGACACAACGTATCTGACGAACTATGATATGCCATTTGCGGCTTTTGTGGGGTTCATCATCATGGACTTCGACATTGTTAGGTTGTGGGTTAATTTCACATGAGGACACAGAGACATTTGTATGGCTGTTTCGTTCCTGGCTTGAATGCATGATGTTCTCCTAAGGAATTATCACTGATCAAGATAGCCATGCAAAATGCAATTGAATTGTTTTCCCCGGTACAAGACATAGGTGTGTTTTGTGGCATATATAAAGAAACTGCCTGAGAATTTAAAGGGGTATAACGAATATGAACTAAAAAGTTTACGTTCAAAATATTGTGTAGATTCGTTGGCACGTGAAGAGTTCGAGAACGGTGGAACAAATTCATTGATGTGTATAACCTTCATGAGAAGGAATGTGGTCTGGATTATATAAAGAAAGAGTACGGTGGGTGTCTGCATTTCTTAAAGATACATTTTGGATAGGTATGTCTACTACCCAACGTAATGAAAGTATGCATGCATTTTTTTATGGATAGTTATTCACACAACATTGAAACAATTTGGGAACAATATGATAATGCATTGCGAGATAAAGTGAAAAGGAGAGGGGATATTTTAGATCTTTCAAGTCTTGGATACCATGCATAACTAATACCCCATTAAAAACAATTTCAAAATGCATACACACACTAAAATTTAAAGAGTTTCAAGAAGAGATTGCGGAGAAGATTTATTGTGAATTATCATTTCTAAAAAAGTCTGATTCTGTAGAGAGTATCAAGTGTTAGAAGATTTTGGTTTGGAGATAGTAATCGGCGTGTTCCCTTTCTGGTTTCTTTGAAGAAATTTCATGTGATATTCGCTGCAATGTCATTTGTTTGAATTCAAAGGATTTTATCAGACATGCCATTATTGTGTTGATTCATAAAAGGGTTTCAACATCCAGATAAGTACATTCTACGCTTGGAGGAAACACATGAAAGATGTCATACGAAAATCAGGTAAGTTATAATAGGTGGACCACAAACGTTGAAGGACAGCATTTTGAGAAGTTGTCTAATCTATGCTGAGTAGCTGATATGCATCAAACATGAGGAAGACTGTAACATGTTGATGGAATTGATGGCTGGAGTGAAAAATCAGTTGGAGCAGAAGGAAAGTGAGGGAGGGTTTGCAATGAAAGGGAGACATCATTCGAAAGAAGGGAATAGTCTAATTAATAGTCCACGGGTAGCTCGCAGCAAAGGTCATCCTCCATGGAAAAGAAAGCAATCGAAGGTTGACATTATACGTAGGGCTAAAAATAAAAAACTGTGAAAACAAAGACTTGGTATGAGTTATACACCCATTCTGACATGATATTTGTTTTTTAAAGATTATTTACTTTTTGAAGTTTATTATAACATACTTGATTATTAATGTGTTGTGCTACTTATAGGGAAAAATCATCACAGAGCGAGACAACATTGCTGAAAGTGTACCGGAACTCAAGTGTTGTCAAATGATATTGTTGCTACTCATTATGTGTTATGTATGTTGGATAATTGTTAAAACCTTAAGTTTCCTATAACTGTGCTAAATTGTGGTTATTAAACATTGACAGTTGTCGACTGGTCAGGTTCGAACCTCGCAGTAATAGAATTTATGTCCTGGACAGAGATGTAAATGATGACATGTTTCGTTGGAGAGATTTGATATCGTTAACCAATTGGAGCATTGTTGCATATTTATTCGTAGAAATTATTCGCGTTGTGGTTAATTTCTGACGAATGCAGTTGAGCTATATGTAATCAGTTGTTTTGTTTTATTCTTTTTGTTGCTGGTTGGTAAGAGTAGACTGTTGTTGTAGGGTGTTGAATTCATAATAATAAGAAGTATATATTATCCTTATTCTGGATGTTTTTAGTATATATTATTGTCACATTTCATTTCAGATTATTCTATTTCAGGGTTACCTATATAGGTATTGATATGTGTTTGGTATGTTTGTTTAGTTTTTTTTCATTTCTGTTATTGGTGGGGTAAGAGTATACTGTTGGTTATGGTGTTGAATTCATAATAATATATAAATGTACATATTATCCTTATTCTTGATGTTTCAGTTATATTATCGTCATATTTCATTTCAGATTATTCTACATTTCAGGGTTACATATTTAGGGTATTGATATGTTTGTTGGCATTTTTGTTGTTTTTTTTCATTTCTGTTGCTAGTTGGATAAGAGTATACTATTGTTGTAGGGTGTTGAATTCATAATAATAACGTAAATGTATATATTATCATTTTCTAGGTGTTTTCAATATATATATCGTCAATTTCATTTCAGATTATTACATTTCAGGGTTACATATTTAGGGTATTGATGTGTTTTGGTATGTTTGTTTAGTTTTTTTCATTTCTGTTGCTGGTTGATAAGAGTATACTGTTGGTTGTAGGGTGTTATTCATAATACTAACGTAAATGTAATATTATCCTTTTTCTGGATGTTTTCAGTATAATATCGTCATATTTCTTTTCAGATTATTCTACATTTCGGGTTACTATTTAGTATTGATATGTGTTTTGGTATGTTGTTTAGTTTTTTTCATTTCTGTTGCTGGTTGATAAGAGTATACTGTGGGTTGTAGGGTGTTAATTCATAATAATACGTAATGTATATATTATCCTTTTTCTGGATGTTTTCAGTACATATTATCGTCACTTTCATTTCAAATATTCTCTATATTTCATTTCAGATTATACTGTGGCACATATAATCTTCGTACATAACATTTATACTAAGAATTAACAGTCATGTAATTGGAGAAGTTCAAGTAATTGAGAACATATTGTGAAATCAAACTTATTAATTAACATATTTCCATACATACTGAACTACACTAATTACAATTAATATTCAAAGTCCGTTCCCTATTATAACTACAAAGATGTTGAGAGGTGGAGATTGTTCAGTAGTTCTTCACTAATGTAGGGGGTGGAGGCTGACTGGAGGAGGACGAGGCTGGTGAAAATTTCTTCATCATGGATATTTCTGTCATGCGTTCCCCAAGGATGTCAACCGTTTCTTCTATTCTTGATGTGACGAGTTGAAATCACTTTGCAACTGATCCTGTTGTTCCTGCATTTTCCTCTCAATACGTGAAAAACTCTCTTCTTGAAACCTTTCGATCCATCAATTCTACTTACTTTTTCGTCTAAGGTTTGGAGAGACATTTCTTCTACATTCTGAGAAGATCCAGGTTCCTACTCGTTCTTCTTCTTTTTTGTACATAAACTCGTCCTTCATTTTCCCCTTCTGGAACAGGGACACCTTCCTGCACCGTGCTCTTCCTCCTCAATTTCATCCCTAATCCACACCATTTTCCTGACACATTCTTTTTAATCAAACCCATTCTAGACAATGTATCCCCCAACATATTATTTGCAGAAAATGTTATCTTATTGGCTTCATCTAAAGGGGTGATCTGAAAACCCAACCTCTAACATTAGCGTAACACCCATCCCCCAATAAATGTCACCTTTTTCTACTTTAATCTCTCCCAACTTTTTAATCACAACTTAGCTGAATTTACTTGCTTCCCTGTTACTGCTGTTTCATCAACAATAAATCCTTCACTGTCACATTTCCATTTGTCTCTTTTTGCCATTAAATGCGAATGTTAGAAATCTGTGAAAAATTCTCATGCAGGATTTCTTAACTTCGTTGATTTACACCTATGTGGATGATAAATCCTTGTTCCAGAAACATTCGTCCAAACTTGTTTGGAATCCCATGTTTCTGGGTACGCTATCCAAACCTTCAAAATCAATCCCTATCCATTTGCTAAGTCCTGTGGCCTCACTACACAATTCTGATTCTTAAATCTAAAAAACATTGTATACAGTGGTAAATCATCATACTTGTCTCCAACACTTCCAAATACAAAAACTCGTAAATCAAATGCTTATATCGGTCATATGATACTCGCCAACTGCTCCGATTTCAAATTCCGGATCCAACCAACTCATCACCTAACCCAAACTACTTATAAATCCTATATCCAAACTTCTTTTGAGACAAATATCTCTTTTCGCCATCTCTTTGATTGTTTTATGTTGCACGTCTCGATTGGACTCCAGATGACGAAGACCTCCAACCGAGTGGTTTGTTTTTTGCTCTTACCATTCTCTGCTTCCTTCTAAAACCCTGCAAAAAACATCCAAAGTAATTCATGTTATATGAAAAACATTTATGACATTAAACCATATCACAAACACAAAACACATACAGCATAACCATGTACCCACTTTTAACAGTATACTATCAATCAATCACATTACAAACATCGAAAGAAATTATCAAAATGTTAAAGAATATAGTCATTTTTTGTTGCTAAACCTTTCCTCCTGATAAAACAAACTCTCTTTCATGACAATATACTACAAGTTTAGAACCAACAATTATAATTAATGCATCAATAGTTAAAGTTGGTGGAGAAATACAAAAATGATGTTATCAAGAAAGGAACTATCCATCCACAACCATATATACTATATGCATATTGGAAACTACTACTGAAAGGCTATATATACTATAGGGCATATTTGGAAACTACTGCTCACAGGCTATATATACTATAGTTGACTTTACATGGTTGCTCAGGAAATTCACTAGCAACCTAACCCAAGCCCATCCAAAAAATATCAATCATCATTTTATTTGCCAAATTCCATTAAGCAAGCCAGTTATTAAGAAACACTTATTGTTATATACACAAGATTGGGTAAATTTTTAGGATTTCCCAACCACTAATTCTGATCAAACACTCAAAATTTTTTTAGCTTCTTAATGAACTGAATTGTGCAACTAAGAACATGGTCACAAGCACACTTCATAAATGAAATACACTACAACAGAATATTCCAGCATGGGACGTCAGAGTTATTTCTAAATGAAAGAAATGGCCTTATTTCCAATCTAAAATTAAAACTAACTCAGCCTGGAATGAAACCAATGAAAAGAATCTGTTAAGAATGGCCTATTTCCAATCTAACAGTCACAAGGAAATACCAGCAACAAGACAACACTGAATCAAAATAGTAAACAAAAAAAAAAAAAATCATAACGATGTAATTTGGCCAAAAATGCAGTCCGAACCATGTAATTCAGCCTCCAATTCATGCTTTTATTCAACAAATGCAACCCATAATCGCATATAAACCAGCCCCCACTACATGTATAATTTCGTTACATAAATTCATAAACACATGAAATCCAAGCCATCATTGCATGCATCATATAACACATAACCAAAGAAATCCCATTCAAATAAAAATTGGAAAACACAAATTACACATGCAGATGAAGAACTACCAGAGAAAACAGCATCATATAACACTTCTATTTGTCAATCACACAAAGCAGTCCCACCAAATTGACTGGATTTCTGTTTATCAAATCAACTCCATTTAACACAAATGTAAATCCAACACATTCATCCAACATAAAAAAAAAAAAATTAAAAAAATTGAAAAACGGAGGTGTCATATTACCGTGGCTGATTTGTTTTTTCAGATGAGGAAGACGATGAACCAGATCACGCAGATGAGATGAAGAACATGATAACCCGGAGCGCAGATGGAAGAAAGAAGAAGAAGAACACCGCGACTGCCCTTTTTGTTTTGTTTTTAAACGCTTTTCCCAAAATTTTTAACCCTAAACATTTTTAATTCACAATTTTTTTTAATTTAGACTTGGGACGCCCGTTCTAAAATAAGGGACGGCCAAATAGACGGCCGTCCATAATGAATGGACAGGCGTCCCTTAGGAATGGACGGCCATCCATAAATAAGAGACGCTCGTCCATTCCTTATGGAAGGGCGTCCAAATATTTTTTTTTACATTTTTAAACCAAATTATGGACGGGCATCCATTATATACGGATGTCCATCCACAAATTAAGGACGCCCATCCACAATTTGTGGATGGGCATCCAAGATTTTTTAAAAATTTTTATATTTTTCATATTACATGGGCATCCCTTATTTAATGGACGCCCGTCCAAAATTAAGGGACGGGCGTCCATTAACATATGAACGCCCGTCCAATATGTATGGATGGCCGTTCATAACCTATGAACGGTCGTCCCTAATTTTTAAATTTTTTTTTTTTTATTTAGAAATGGACGGGCGTCCTCCAAATCAGGACGCCTATCCATAGTAAATGGACTCCCGTCCATATAATATGGACGGGCATCCATATTAGTGAACGGCCGTCCATATGTAATGGATGGCCGTTCATTAGACAAAATTTAATAACGCTAAAATGCGTTGAATGGTCTGACTCAGCACACACGTAAGCCGGTACAAAATTTCAGTGTAAAAACACCGGTGTCTGTAGCATTGCTGCTTCAATTAATAGCTGGCAGAAAAATGATATATTCACCGAAAAATTGTACCAAAAAATTACATCGAAACACGTGGAGGATGCCATGTTGGACGATTGAATCTGACATAAATGGATGGCCATCCAACGATTTAGGACGGCCGTCCATACATCCTGGACGGTCGTTCATAGTGTAATGGACGACCGTCCATAAAAAAATGTTTTGTTTAAAAAAAAAAAAACAATGGACGCCCGTCCAAATTTTATGAACGGGCGTCCATTGTTTTTTTTTTTTTTTTAAAACAAAACAATTTGGACGTACCCCACTTCTTCTTCTTCATGACCTTCCATGGCTTCTTCATTGACTCCCTCCATCAAATCTTTTTCATCTTTCTTTCCCATTTCGTGATCATCAACAGTTACAGTCGTCCATCATAATGGAATCATCTTTTTCATCGTGGGACTGCACATCGTCACAAGACAAACCCAAAAGTTTCACCCCCTCTCTTTTCAAACTTCGGAATGTACTGGGCCATTTTAGAAAGTTCAGTTGTACACACAGGTGTGAAATCACCTGCATGCATGGAAATTTTATGCAATCAACATCAAGAGAACACCAAATGAAACCAATATTAAAAGCAAAACAGAAGGTAACCAACCGGGGTGAGAGAAGAGAAAGACCCAGCCATTGCCAACATAGTCATGGATCTTCATCTTTCTTTGGTTTCATTTTATTTATATTTTTTTATTTCATTCTACTGTAAAGGGTCCATTCTTGAAGGTAACCAATGTAGTCATCCTAANATAGGCGCAGCCTTGTGTTATAATAGGGAGAGCCTTTAACTTTGGTATTTTATTCCATCTCTTTTTGACTGATTCCCCACTGTAACCTAATCTTATGAACCCACTCTTTATACTCTACTCCAGCTATTTCTGCAGCTGCCTGGCAGAATTTTGGAATCAATTTAAGAGCAACTTGGTTTATAGTCCACATGAATTTAAATAAATAAATAAATATAGATCAGAATAATCTGGTTTCTTACTTGGGTGGGGGAAGTTTAATTGCTCATTGTTTGATGAAAACTGCAGCTCTTCCTCCCAAATAGGGCAAATATATATATATGGAAGAAAGAGATCAGAATAATCTGGTTTCTTACTTGGGTGGGGGATGTTTCATTGCTCATTGTTTGATGAGAACTGCAACTCTTCCTCCCAAATAGGGCAAATATATATATATATTAGAAGTAATTGTGACTGAACAATATTTGTTTTATTAGACTTTTACAATATATATTCCAAATGATAAAAAGATGTGCTCATAAGTCATACCTATTTTTGTCTTGAATTCTGTACATCCACCATGATAACTACCATGCTTAAACAATTCACTAACAAAATAGTGATGTCCATTTCATGACACTATTGGACAATGTTCAATTAACTTTCTAAATTTCAACTTCACCCACTTGTAGCATGTATTATAAAATCAAATAATTTATAATATAATCTCAACCATTTAAGTACTTTGATTTAAAATTATTAAATTTTTTAATTTGATGAGATTGCGATGCAACGGGGAAATAATATTTAATTAACATAAATAAAATTATAGTCTATTATACGTTCAATAAAATTAATAAATTAAACCTAGAATGTTACAACACTTAAAACGATGAAATAATACGATAAATGATATAATAACATAGAAATAATTGTCATATTATTTAGATATGTAAAATTGGGAGATTAAATTCCAAACTATAATATTATTGAATTAATAATCATTTAAGCCATTTTCCGACTAATTTTTATTTAGCCTCCCTTATTATTTCATTATACTGCACTTACACTTGCATATGTATAAAATCTTCAATATTATCTATTCTTTTTTGTTGATACATAATTCTACACCAACCAACGAGATCCGATCAACATTGTCGGGATCGGAACTGATGTATGCATGATTACGAGTAATCAGCAATGGGTGAATGATAACGCCTTAATACACAATTCTACACCAACTAGCGAGATCTGATCGACTTTGTTGGAATCAGAATTGAAGTGTGCATGATTACAGGTAATCAGCAATGAGTGAATGATAACGCCAGAAATAAATGACAAAGAGAACTTTTAAAGTGGTTCGGCGAAGTTAACAGCCTACGTCCACTGTGTTTTTTGTATATGTTGTGAGAGCTTACAATGTAGTTTCAATCCACAATTCGTATCCCCCTCCTCATCGTTTTAGAGAGTTTATATACAAGATTTACATAAAGGAAAGAGCGAAATTTAGGGGATTACAAATGGTTTGAATCATAATTTTGATATCTCTGCAATTGGGCGCTATGATCGCACAACGACAATTGTTGACCCAGTCACACCCGCGATATCCGAGATTTGAAGTAATCTGGGGGTTGATTGATTAATTCCTTGGATTGTCTGCAACTAGCTTGTGCTGGATCGAGCTATGGCTCAATGAGCTTATGTTGGGTCGTTCAATCACAATTGCTGAGATCATTCTGGGTCGAGCTATATCCTCGCATTAGCCCGAGCTTGGCAGAAAAACCACACACAATACTTGCCCCCTAGTGTTCGATGCTCGTTCCAGCCTTCGAAAACTATAACTCGATTTGATGCCAAGCTCGGCTTCAACAGTGAGTCTCTGAGTGCATGCTCAATCGGGCTTCCATGACAGACCTTACGTCTAGTTGACGTTCTTCACACTTGGACATTATTACCTATGCCACCTGTCAAAACTCAGAATATAAAAAGTTAGGGTATAAATGTAATTTTTGCATGGTCGTGTCGCATTAAATGGAACAACCTTTGTTAGTTACATTTCATCGCGCGTGGGTAATAACAGCTGTTCACGCGCAAAGTTGAGGCGTCGTGCAGCAACGGTTATCATTGTAATCAATCCAATGGTTCGTTGCACCTCATGAATGGTCGACACGTGGCCACATCTAAGGGCTGAGATTACTCAACGAACGAAGGGTTAGGATCAGTTGTAAGTCGATGGTCGAGATTGAACTCTGTAGTTTCATCTTCCATGCAAAAATCAGGTGGCGAATATCGTCAGAATAGCCACTTTAAAAGTTCTTCCACCCTTTTTCTTTTCTTTGTCGTTGCTTTTACGTTGTCACGGTGGTCTTTCGTACGAGTATTCAATGCTCTTCTTTATTCCGGTAAGACTTCTTTCTCTTCCTTGCTTATTTTTTTTACTTTTGTGCTAAAAGGTGGCTGTTGTAGTGGCCACATTGGATGTTTTAATGTTTTAGTAGGGCTTTTAGGGTGCATTTCCAACTGTCTCGAGTTTTAAAGGGGTTTAATCACGGTGGCCGCTGGTGTCCTGGGTAGGTAGCGTGACTTCGTTGTGTTGCGCGAGCTGTTTCGGGTGCCTGAGATAGAAGCAAATGTGGAATCGTCGCCGAGTTGTTCAAGCTCTAACACATGTTCACTTCTTTTTTCAGGTACCCGGAGTCGAGTTACAACCATGTCCTCGTCTGGCAATCGCACAATAGATCGAATGTTCGATTCACCAGTTGGCTCGATAGTACTAGGGGATGTGTCCCCTGAGATATCAGAAGAGTTTGTCGCCAGAAGCTTAGACCCCGATGTTACGGGCTTGTCTGACCGTGCTTCGATCCAACTGGCTCATTCCCCGTCGTCTCCAATCACAGGCTATGAAAAGAGCCACAATCCTTGATCACCCTTGGGGATCTTGAACGCATCAGGGCGACCGACGCGCCGTAGCCCAACCTAATGGTCCCAAGAGAACATTCTCGAAAGAACCCTCCCGCTGAATGGGTGGCAATTTCCGAGACTCTCCTCCAGTGCAAGGTATCCATTGCCCTACACTCTTTCATCGATAAAGTATTGAGGCGATTCAACATCGCTCCTCTCCAACTAACAGCCAACTCTTATTTGATCATTATCGGGCTATACATCGCATACATGATTGCTAAGCTAGGCAAGCCATTTGTCGAAGAATTTTTCCACTTGTATAGGCTCAAAAAGGAGCAAGGCCAGACGTACTACCTCCCCAAGGCAAGGAAAGTACGTTTCAACTGGTTAGTCAATGTCCCAAAGAAGGTCCTGTTAGGAAAAGATCAAGTCATGGCAGCAGAAAACAAAATAATATACAACATAGATTGTTCCTTAGAACCAAGATCAGGGCACAAATTTCAGTTTATGCATTAAATACGAATCTGCAAAAAAAATCAGTTTAGAGTTAAGAAACCATACGCACATTTGGAGGCTCCTCCAACTTATCTCTGAATGGGTTTTGCTACCGATCAAAGGTAGGATCGAACCACGGTAGTCCACACGAAGATAACCCAAGGAACTAAAGAGGGATTTGCTAGATCCTCATTAGCCTTAAGAACCAAGAATAAAATCAATTAATATTTTGTTTCATGCAAATGTGAAGTGGCGTGGAAGAGAGAAAGGGGGCTGGATTTTTTGTCAAAATGATTGAATGAATGATTATCTCATTTAACAAAAATCTTACATTTATATAGTGCACACAATGCCCTATTCCATCATGGAATACGCTGGGGCACCAACCTAAACAATCCCTATGTTCAAACAACCCCATTTAGATATTTTAATTATTATTTCAATTCAATTCAATTAATATATATACCATATATTATCATTTAACAATAACAATAATTCATTTAAATATATGCGAACACATATTTAAATATAATCTCACTTATTTAATTTTCATAATAAATTAAATAAAGGCTACAACTTCAGCAAATTTAATTGCACTGTGAGATTACCAAAATACTCTTTCGCCTAAAAAGACGAAAAACGCCCTTCTTATAAACTGGTTCTTAAATTATCTTCTATATGTGTGATCTGTAGGCTCCTCATCATATCGGTAGTGTGTAGTATCACGATTAACACCAATTAATCGCCTCAGTACACACAGACTAAGATTGACCCCTAGCAAGGCATCATGGCTACCGATAGATTCAGATTCAGCGAAGCAGCTACCTGTCAACGATATGGCTACCGTATAATCCAATCCTTTCATCATTAGTTATCTTAATGAGACTGAGACATAGAAATAGTGTCAACCTCAGTTACTCTCGATATGTATGTATTCAGTTACTAGACCAATGACCTGAATTATAAACTGGATCGAGCAACAACTCAATCCCATTGTGGCCACAGTTTTAGTGTCATTGTCATTTACTGAATTGCACCATGAGATAACTTCCCCCCAAACCCGGGAGTGATAAATCCTCTGTTGATCCACTATAGTTTTGATAAACTCCTTGATGCAGTCAATCACTACCGTATTGACAACTCTGAATAAAACTGCGTTGGGCTAGTGTCAAACTACACCATTCAGTGCACAAGACGCTCTGGTGATCTCAAGTCTAAGGATCACATACACCACCATTCGTTAAAGGATTTGTTCCATAGACACTAGGGTTACCATCCATATGGAATCCTTTGGTGGGTCAGTCCAGTGAACCTGCCTACAACAAGCACCCATGTGTTGCACCAGGTTGTCACAAAACAATCTTAACAAGTGAGATCGGTCACTGTCTTTCGATAGGGTCGTTCAACACTATGATAGTCTTACCTATTATCTGTGCCCTTACTTCAGAATAATACTGAGGCTACGGACGTTTCTAGAATGGCCACCATATGTGCTCATAGGGTTCTCACTATCAAGATTTGAAACACTTGATACCCTCGTCATGGTTCTACCATTCTAAGGACATATATCAATACATACAATAATGATTTACGTGATATAAAATAAAATGCCTTTTATTGATCAATGAACATTATTACAAAGAGTCAATTCTATAATAATTGATTGGCTCTAGGGCACTTACTCTAACAGGATCCACATTGGAATTCCCAATTCTTCTTCTACGAAGCCGGGATGAGCGATCTCTTCACTCCAGAAGCGAGTAAGGCTTTGGTCTCTCGCGCACGTGAGGACAAGTTTCAAGCTTTGCTTCATTATCTAACCGAATTACTTTCTATTACAGCTAACGTTGAGTAGAACTATCTCCCAATGGCGAGCTTGCAAAGGCTGTAGCGTTTCAGCAATCTTCCTGACAATTTGCGCAACATCGACACACTTCTTACATTTCCTCACCTAAAGGCATATGGCTTTTATAGGGACAATGCCAAATTTTTAGCGCTTTTGGAAAAAGGTAATTTGTTGCTTGCTCGCGTTTGATTTGCCGCGCAAATAGATCACTAACTCGTTTCCTTTTTTCCCTACAGAAATGTGGGCTAAAAAACCCAAAAGCCTTAAGAAGAAAACAGCGGCCTCGACGATTGCCCCGAAGGCGTTGGCTACTCCAGCAACAAAACAGCTCGCGTATGTTGCCGGCACGAAGTGGGTAGGAGGCGAGCTTGTGGAGGGTCCAAGCGCGAAAAAATCTACGACTGCCTCTAAGGCGGTTGGTGAAAGAGCGCCATCAGGCCCCCTAAGGGGCCAACGAAGAAGACGTCTGAGCCAACTTTAGGCTCGCGAAAAGGTAAAGCACCCGAACAACATGATGGCTTGGGGAAGAAGAAGGTGACTGAGCCTCATGGGTGCTCGGGCAAAAGGTCACCACGCAGGCTAGCGACTTTCAGAAAAGTTTGGCCAAGAAGTAGCCTACCTCTATAGGTGCAGTAACTGCTCCAAGGGGGAGTAGACCTGGCTCGTCCAAGCCAAAGGATCAGGAGACAGGCGAACTGATTGAGGCTGACGTCGACGCTCTGATCAACCAACTCCTAGACCATATCGGTGTTAGGGCTGCAGTGGCCAGGGATTGTGTCACCTTGCAAACATTCGCGATCGTCAAGGACTTGGCTCCCTCGCATTTATTGGCCTTAACCTACAGCTACGTGGCTAAGGTAGTAGTAGCTTGTTTCCCTTTTTTGAATGTTATTTTTGTTTCTTGCTCGCTTCTCACCTTTTCGTTTTCAGGTTGCCATGGCGAGTCGACTCTTGTACGAAGAATGCAGCGAAACCTTAGAGGGAACTCACAAGGGATAGATGCTGACAGAGACGGTAAACGAGGATGCCTTGGCCAGGGCTGAGGTTGTGGAGAAAGAGAGGGAGGCTAGACAAACTGAGCTTGAACGCCTTAAGGAGGAAGTTGCGGCCTTTGGGGTCAAGGAAAGGGAGTTCCTTGACAAACTCAAGGCGAGTGAGGTTGCACGAGGTAAGGCTAAAGCTAAGGCAGCGGAGGCCGACCAAAGTTTGGCTCAGCAACGGGGAGCCAACAACAAGTTAAACTCTGAGCTTTCCTTAACCCAGAAAGCAGCAGAGAGCTAGGAGGTCAAATTCAAGCAGACTTCGCTCGACCTTACCCAAAAAATGGTAGGTCGGCAAAATGCCAAAATTGAAGCCGAGCAACTCAGGCTTAGGATTGAGGAGCTGAACGAGGTCGTCACTACCTGATCCTGGGATACATTGGTCTTCCTCATGCAAAAATTATATGAGGCTCATCCGTCAATCGACTTTTCTTTCCTTTCGCGACCTTATGAGAAAGAGGTAGAAAGGATGCAGGTCGAGGCTTAAGGGATGACCTACATGTACTCAGATGACTCCGGGGATGACGAAGAGGGCCAGGAAAATGTCAAGGAAGGTGGCAAAGAGGCTAGGCCTAAGCTGGAGGTCGAAGACCTGATTCCTCTAACCACAGTCCTCCCGAGCGAGGTTCTCGAACACGAGATCAAAGATGAACACCCTGCTCCCCCATTAGCCTAAAAAATCTTAGTCTTTTTTTTTTTTTATTGCCTGAATGTAATTAAACTTTTAGTTAATGAAAAAACATTTTTCGACAAATCTCTTTCGAGCAATGATTATTTCATTTCTGCGGAGTCATTTAATTCATCCTAATCGAACTTTGGGACTTGAATTTTGCTCCAAGTTCGCTTCTTTAGGAGCTTTCCAGATTTTTTGTGAAAAAATCTTTATGCGACGTTTGGCATCAATTTCAGACTCGTCGTCCTTTTCAGGCTTTTGTCATCGGCTTAAGGCTGATTTTTTCCGACGTGATTTTTTTTTGGTTTTTCCAAGTTTAACTTTGTCAACCTGGGATTTTCAATCCCGGATTTATGTGAGGAAATATAATGGGACGATAAACTTTGATTTTATACTTTACTGTCCCTTTCGAATTCTTTGGTCGCCGGCTTAGAGCCGATTTTCTTTGACGTGTTTTTTCCTTGATTTTAAGACTCAAATTCAACTTCGTCGATTTAGGATGTTTTATCCTCAAAGAGTTGGATTTTGGCGTGGCTTTTTCGAGGTAAGTTGCCTTTCCTAGACTCTTGACTCTGAGTTTTCTTTTGGAATTTCATTGCTTAGGTCGCGATTTATTGATCGATAGTTAATTGTCGACGAACAAAAAAATGTAAATTATGAACAAAGCAAATACTGAATAATACCTCTTTATTAATCATGTGTTTCGGCTGTAACAATCTTACAACAAATGCAATTCATAGAAATAAATAAAACCCGAGCTGCTTATTGGTAATACCTTCGCAAGTGTTCGGCGTTCCAAGCTCGCATTATTGCTTCGCTGTTGAGGTGTTCCAGGTGGAAAGATCCTGGTGCAAGCTTTTTGGAGATCTTGAAAGGACCTTCCCACTTGGGTCTAAGTGCCCACAAGTTCAGATTTTGGGTATCCTGGATGACTTTCCTGAAAACTAGATCACCCACTTCAAAGTCTTTGTTTCTGAATTTGGTATCGAAATACCATTTGGCCCGATGTTGCTAAGAGGCGAGCCTTAACTGAGATTTGACCTGATGTTCTTCGATTAGGTCTAACCTCAAGTGAAGTAGGTCTTCGTTGGCTTCTTCTTCAATGATTTCTCTTCAAAACGAACTAATTCCTACTTCGACTGGGACCATTACTTCACATCCATAAGACAAAGAAAATGAGGTATCGTCTGTCAATCTCCTAGCAATCGTTCTATACAACCATAGAGCTTCTAATAGCTCGTCGGCCCACCTACCTTTAAGGTCGTCGAGCTTCTTCTTTATGGTGTGCTTGATTACTTTATTTACAGCCTCTACTTGTCCGTTGGCTTGAGGATGATAAATGGTTGTGAAACTCTTTTTTATGCTGAGTCGCTCGCAGAAGGTCCTGAAATCTTCGCTATCGAATTGCTTCCCATTGTCGGTTATTATTGTGTGGGGAGTTCTAAACTGACAAATGATGCTCTTGTTGACAAAATCTTTTAGCCTGTTCGACATTATCATCGCTAATGACTCGACTTCTGCCCACTTGGTAAAGTAATATATGGCAACAACCGTAAACTTAACGCCCCCTTTTCCTTGAGGCAAATGGCTAATAAGTTCGATGCCCTAGATCGCAAATGGCCAAGGGCTTGTCAGAGTGGTCAATTCTTGCAGGGGAGCTCGCAGAATGTCTGCAAATCTCTGGCATCTGTCACATCTGCAAACGTAGTCTGTCGCATCATCATAAACCGTTGACCAATAATATCCCTAGTGGAGCACCTTGTAAGCTAGAGATTTGGCCCCTACGTGGTTTCTACAAATGCCCTCTTGTATCTCTATTAGAACATAATTTGCATCTTCATAGTCTATACATCGCAGCAATGGTACATTGAAGCTTCGCTTGTATAGTCTATTTTTTACGAGCGTGTACCAAGCTGCTTTTGCGTAGAGTGTTATAGCTTCGGTTTTGTCCTCTGGCAATGTGTCATCCTTCAAGTAAGCGATGATTGCATCCATCCAGCTATACCTTTGACTTGTGGCAAACACCGGATCTTGTGAAATAGAGATGCTTGGTTTCGAGAGGAATTTAACCGGGATTGAATCGGCCTTCTCATTGTTCATTGTAGAGGCTAAGCGAGCTAGTGCATCTACCTGCCAGTTTCACTCCCTTAGGATCTAGTGGATGGTAAAGTATCTAAATTGTCTAAGCTTGGTCTCCACTTGCTAGAGGTAGGATGTCATTCTGTCTTCCTTTGCTTGGTATTCCCTGGTAACTTGATGGACCACGAGCTATGAGTCATTATAGATCTTGATGGACTCTGCCCCTATTTCCTTAGCGAGACAAAGACCTATGAGCAATGCCTCATATTCAGCTTCGTTATTGAAGGCGTTGAACCCGAATCTTACCGCGGCTCTGATTAGATCTCCCTCTAGACTTTCGAGCAAGAGGTCCGCTCTTGCTCCCTTCTCATTCGAAGAACCATCTATATACAGAGTCCATAACCGTAAGTTATCACTCTTTGGTTTCTGTTGCTCAATCTCTCCCGAGGTATCTACCTTTGACGAGCTTAACTTGGCGTCTGGCTAATAGGAGAACTAAGATATAAAATTCGCCACGGCTTGGCCTTTGATTGACGTCCTCAGGATGTACTCGATGTTGTGCTAACTCATTTCCATTGTCCATTGGATCAGTCTACCCAATGTCTCGGGCTTTTGCATTATTTTCTTCAAGGGGAAGTTCATCAGCATATGGATGGAGTATGCTTGAAAATAGGGTTGCAACTTCCTAGCGGCAACAATAAGGGCGTAGGCAAGCTTTTCCATCTCTGGGTATCTTGTCTCCGCGTCGAGCAGTCTCTTGCTCACATAGTACACGGGCCATTGTATTCCTCCCTCTTCACATACCAATGTCACGCTGATAGTGGATTTGGATACCGACAAATACAATAGTAGCGACTCGCCTTGAATGGGCTTTGACAACAGGGGGGATGTCCGAGGCGTTTCTTCAGCTCCTGAAAGACATTTTCACACTCCTCTGTCCACTCGAAACTTTTTTTTCCCTTCAAGGTCTCAAAAAATGGTAAACACATGTCCATGGCTCAGGAAACGAACCTGCTGAGTGCGGCCACGTCCAATCAGACTCTATACATGTTTAATGCCAATTGGGCTTTTCATGTCGAGCAAGGCCTGAATCTTCTTTGGGTTCACTTCTATTCCCTGTCGGTTTATGAGGAAGCCTAGGAATTTCCCGAAGCTCATTCTAAAAGCACATTTTAGTGGATTGAGCTTCATTTGATAATTTCTGAGGATGTCGAACATTTTCCCCAAGTTCTTAATATGACTTTGGACACCTTTGATTTGACGAGTATGTCGTCAATGTATACTTCCATAGAATTGTCGATTTGATTAGCAAACATCTTATTCACCAAGCGATGGTAGGTCGCACCAACATTCTTAAGGTCAAACGGTATAACCTTGTAACAATAAATCTCACAATCAATAATAAAAGAAGTATGCTCTTTGTCGGGCTAGTACATCGAGATCTGGTTAAATCCCGAGTAAACGTCCATAAAGCTAAGTAGTGCATTTCTAGCCATCACATCTACAAGCTGGTCGATCCATGGTAGCGGAAAGCTGTCTTTCGGATAGGTTTTGTTTAGGTCAGTGAAGTCGACACAAGTCTGCCACTGGCCATTCAGCTTTTTGACTAGGACTAGGTTAGCGAGCCAGTCCGGGTACCTGACTTCCTTAATGAAGTTGATTTCTATGAGTTTGTCAACTTCATCTTTGAGCGCTTAAGAGCACTCTGCATCCATGGTCCTTCTTTTCTGTCTTATGGGTCGAGGTTTAACCTGTGGCATATCACCTCAGGGCTGATCCTAACCATATCAGCTTGCACCTATGTGAATACGTCAAGGTTCTTCTTCAGGAACTCAACTAGATTATCGGCCATCACTCTGCTCAAGCTACTCCCGATCTTCAGTATGCGAGTTGGATCCTCCTTACTAACACTTACTCATATCAGCTCCTCGGTTGGTCCCACAGCGGACTCCTCTTTGTGGCTACGAGGATCTATGGTGTCTTTTAGCGGTTCGAGGTTTGGCTTGAATTTTACGATGATCATGATCTTTGGGTGTGGCCATTTCTGTATGGCATTTATGGCCCGATTATAACATTCCCGTGATTTTTTGGTGTAGCTCCTGATTGTCACGACTCCTCTGGGAGTCAAAAATCTCATTGCTTGGTAGCGCACTGACGTGACCATTCTTAAATCATTCAGGATTGACCTTCCAAGGATGACGTTATACGTGATCGGGCAGTCCACCACCAAGAATTTGGCCATCATAGTTCTGACCTTCGGTTCGGCCCCCAGAGTTACGGGAAGGTCGATAGTACCTTTGGGAACCAGGCTATCCCCGGTGAACCATAGAGCGGTGAAAGGCACGCTCGCAGGTTCCTTTATGTGAATCCCATTCCTCAAAAGGCTCCCAAGAAAATAATATTTGTCGCACTCCTGTTGTCGACCATAACCCTTAATACTCTTGCTTTGCCAATCCTGGTTGCGATTACAATCGTGTCATGATTATGATGAGGGGATGTTTCGCACTCGTCGACTGTGAACCCCATTTTCCTGTTTAGGCCGCTTGGGTGGCTTTTGTTCGCAACTCATTATTCGGGGGACCGAGTTCGTTTTGGCCTCCCGAGCATATTGCTCGTGGGCTTGCCTCGTGCTTCCTGCTATATCCAGTCCTCTGTAGATAATATTCACAAAGATCTCGTTGGGGTTTGGCGGAGCTTGTTGAGCTAGGGTCTGTATCTGGCTTGGGACCTAGTTACTTTGCTCGCCGGGAATCTCTCAAGCTAGTTCTGCCTTAACAATTTTTTTCAAATGACCTCTTCTTATCAGGTCCTCAATGACGTCCTTTAGAGCCCAACAGTTATTCGTATTATGCCCGACATCTCTGTGATACCGACAATATTTTTGCCGATCTCTTCTTCCTGGAGCCCCTCTCATTCTTTCCAGAGTGGGCAACCTCTTTGCCTCTCGGGATACCTCGTAGATATGGATAATGTCTTGAGTAAAGGGAGTGTACTTTGCACACTGCAAGAAAGATTGTTTGTCTCCATGGTTATTAACTCTATGTTTCTTTGGGAATCTGTTGCGATCCTTGTCGCTGCGGTCTTGGCCCCCATGCTTATTTGAGGGGCGATCTTGTATCCTGTCCGAGGCCCCTCACGTCGAGCTCCTAGCTAGTGCTGCTAACGAGCTCTCTACTTGTTGGTATTTTGCAGCCATCTGGTAGAATTTGGCCAGGCTCACATGGTCTTTGCTTTGGATCTCTTTCCACAGCTCCGTGTTAGGTCTAATCCNCTAAAGCATTATCAGCTCTCCTATGTTATATTTCTCTTGTAATCACCCCATGCACAACCCAGAACAATAACATAACAGTGGACGTAGACTTGGTTTTAGCCTGTAGAACCACTTTAAAATTTTTCTTGTGTGGTCATTATTCCTTTTGTTATCATATATATATATATATGAGAGTAAAAACCAAAAATTTAAAAATTTTAGTGATGCATATGTTTTTTCGGTGTAAATAGTAAAGGGTGGGCGAGACTGAATGCAGCCATAATAAATATTCTTCACGACCATTTTCTCATTGTAGGTATTGATATAATTTTTGGAAAGATTTTTCTACTCAATTTTCAAGATTTTTTATCGTATTTCCAATTTAATTAAAAGTATTACTATGCCGACTTTATGCTAAAAATAATAGTTTCAAATATTTAAAATTTTGATGTGTATTTACTTAAAATAATTGGTGCCATGAGCATTGTTTTAAATGCAAATAGTTTTTTCCATTACAAGATGCTTGCATGGTTAATCATAAAATGACATATTTCTTCTTAAATGTGTCGAGGCTAGATATTTTTAAGGGATAAGAGGGGCTTGGTGACCCACTTAAAAAATAAATCCATTTAATTTGTTTAGAATATGTTTTGACTCGGCCATATATGTGTTAATGGTTTTCAATTTGATCTCACTTACTTTTTTTTTATATATATCTCACCTAGTCTGAGAATTATATTAAATTATCTAATTCACCATTCCTAACATTAATTCATGATCTGTCCTCCCTAGTGGTGTGCAAATGAGTAATGCCTCACATCTCATGATATATCCTAAGACATCATTTCGTATTACTAAATCATTTGCTAAATTATTTTTTTTTTTTCTTTTTGATAACGGGGTGTCTAAATCAGTTTACATACACATCAACTAATTATTAAAGTCTATTAAACATTCTACAAACTCAAATGACCAGGTAAACCATAATGTTATTGTAGTAGGTGACGTCAATATTTGAATCCAAGAACTTAAGAAAGAGAGCAAACCTTCTTGACCTCCAGAACAACCAATTGGGATTGCATTTGGTAAATTATTAATACCACATAAAAAGACACGTTAACTGAGATGAAAATTTTAAAGATGTTACTAAAGAGGACATATAATATTATTCCACGCGAAAAGATCCAAACACTAAATACCAAATCTATATACACTCATATAGTCAAAACACGGGTGATGAGAGTTTGAAGTTTGTGAATGATTACCCATATAAAATTTGTGAAAGGTGAGTTGTTAGGACTTGGTACAAAAGGTGGGGTGTGGTTAGCTCATAGCTGTATATCCACTCAAAAGCATTGTGTGTTGTGGTGGGTGAATGTAGCATCAAATTAGCTTATTACTACAAGTTTCGGTTTTGTTGATTCCTTCATATCAATATCATAATGTCTTCTTTCTTCATTTGGGAAAATTCAATTAAGTGTAGCTTCATTTGATGTAGACTTTACACTCTTCCCCCACTACTTCCTCATTTGCCTTTATGTATAAACCCAATTCATGCTTTCCTTTTTATATATAAACCTTTGATTTTAGAGCATTTTGTTATAATATTATGATAATAATGTTACCCAATCAATAACAACCAAAGTTTATACATAAATTCAAACTAATCCAAATGTAGTTTAGCATTTTGATAAAGGCATGGATTAGTAATAAAAACTAATCATTCAAAAGCAATTTATTTTTTAAAAAACGTTCGTTGATTTAGTAATATAAACTAATCTAGACGTTGATAAGTATCATTTTAGTAATGTTACTAATCTGTTTTATAAACTAATTCGAATGTGGTTTATCATTTTAGAAGTGTTAATAATCCGAAACGTAATTTATTATTCAGATAATATCATTGACAAATAATTCAAAAGTGATTCATCATTTCAGTATGGATACTGTTGAGAGATATAAACCAATCAAAATGTGGTTTATAGTTTCAATAATGAACAATAACATAAACTAATCTAAAGTGTTTTACCCTTTTGATAAAGTCATTTACTAGTAATATGGTGTGATTTGATAATGAAATTAATGTAATTACATTCTTGTGCTTGAGGGCAATTAATCAAAATTTAGCTTAGAACTCAAACTACCAAATGGGAATCTTTTAGTGTTTTTGTGTGTGATTTCTTGTAATTATATGGTTATTCTGAAGCTGATTATGTTATCTTGTTAAAGCTGCAATTAGCTGCCACTTCACTTAAGGAGAAGCCTTTTTGTGCAAAGTTATTTGGTTCATGTTCTCTGACCTTACCCAATTGCATTTTATTTTTCATTGATATAATTATTTAGAATCCAATGCAAGCCACGTCATGTAATTATATTGTTTTGCTCTAAGTTGGCCTCAATTTTTATTTTATTTTTGATAAGCAAGGTGTCCGGATTAGTTTGTGTACACCTCAATTAATTTTCGAGATCTATTGAACACTCTACAAGCCCAATGAGCCAAGTAAGTCACAAATTTAGTAGGTAAGTACTTTGTAGGATTCAAGCACAATACCTCTAAAAAACTCACCCAGATGACTAAAGTTTTACCGTCCAACCACAAGGCTAATGGTTTAAGTTGACCTCAATTTCAAACCTAATTTCTGTTGTAATTAAATTATTAAAGTTATTAGAATGATTTTTTTGTCTATGTGACATACTTGTAAATGTAATATTATACTTATTATCAAACTAGGTTTTCATTATATATATATACTAAATACCCATGCGGGTTGTTCGCCATGTGGCACATTTTGAAACTCATACAATTGTTCTATTTTGACATATAGGATTTGTGGTTGCTATGTGGTTGAATTTTATTGGTGATGTTGTAGAGAGATATTAATTGCTGAATTGGTATTCCAAATCCAAAAGCAAAAACATACCTATTTGAGTGACATGTATGACACTTTTTTCTTTTCTTTTCTTTTCTCTTTTTTTTTTTTTTTTTTTTTTAGCTCTAAAATTGTTTTATTTTCAAGCTCTAGAATTGCTCTCTCTTGCCACGTTGAATGTGTGGGTTAATGAGACATTTTTAACTCTAAGATTCATGAATACTCATGCTGTTGTTTGCCATGAATACTCATGTGGATTGTTTGCCATGTGGCGTATTTTAGAAGCTTTAGAATTGCTCCATTTTGACACATTGGATTGACAAGCCAGTCAAATTGCTCAATCTTGACACGTTGGATTGGTATTTATTGCTCCATCTATAATTAGTAATTAATTAAAAAAAATGGAACAACTCTAATTATATAGGCGCATTGCATTGACATTCTAAAAGTCTAACCATAATGACACTTTATATTTGTGATTGTCATGTGGTTAAATTTTATTGGTGATGATGTAGACAATATTAATTGCTGCATTGGTATTCCAAAGTCTAAATAAATAGACATAAAGATTGGATTACATAGGTGCATTGCATTAGTAGTAAAAGCATATATGTTTATTAATAATTATATAGGTGCATTGTATTGACATTGCAAACATTTCTTCGTATTCAATTCGTATTTCATTGTGCTGGCATTCGAAAGGTCAAAATAAGGGGTTATAAAAGGGGCGTATGTTCAGTTCTGTATTANTGGTGACCCAAAATTGCAAGAATTTGCAATCTCCAAAGAGTGGCTAAACTTCTCTCCTTTCTAATCTCCCCCAAAAATCAGCTAAAGACATATATTTATACTCCTAGGATTTTAGGGTTATGATTCCTACTATCCTAATCACTTTAGAAGTCTTAAAACAGGAAATACATGTCATAAATTTAATGTAGAAAATTCCAAAATCGCAGTTGTGTCGCGGCACTGTGCCTAGGCATAGTTGATTCTGCCCCAAAACTTGCAATCTTTAAAAGATGGTGATCTTTGAGCATGATAACGGTCGAATCTAGCAAAATGGTAAAGATACGAATTGTATTCCTTTGAATCAGCTTTCCAAAGGTCCATGAATCATCTCGATCCAAAATCTACAGCTCAAGTTATTATTGAATTACTGACGCATGTTCAAAATTGGAGCTTATTTCAGGATTTTCACTTCAACTTCAAATCGCCATAGCTTATTCGTTTCAGCTCCGAATCACAAATCGTTTGATTCTTGTTGTCCCACATTCCATCATCGATATAATATTTATCTGAATGTCATCTTTAAGAACTTTTAACCTAAAAACACTCAAAACATACCCGTGATCTTATAAAAGACATTTATGGAATAATTAAGTTAGATTGAATAAATTAAACCTAATTTCCCATAAGTAATTCTCATAAACCACTAAGTACATGTGTATTTTCAAGCTCTTATAAATCAATGACCTTTGCCTACTTGTTCCTCTATAAAGGGGGAACTTACTATTTCTTCTGCCAAGCTGTTCTCGCGAACTTTTAGATCATCGAGCATCTTTTGCATGCGATCCAGGTCTTCATTTTGGTTCCCCTAGTTGGCTCTGTTAAGTTGTACATCCAGCAAATGGGTTCGCAAGTCTATCGCTTGCGAAGCTCCTCTGATGCGTGTGTTCATACTCAAGGTTGAGTCATGATGGCTAGGTTGGTAGGTGCTATCATGCTCGTCGGTGCGTTGCTCGCGACGTGAGTCATAATTGAAATGTCAGTCATTGGCAAATTGACGCAAATAGCTCACTTCACGAGCCTGCGAAGATCAATCTTGTCTTAGACGGGGGTTAAAACTGGCACGCTAATGTTGGGGATACCGCCAAGCTTCTTGGTGGTGTCTGTTGCCTTCGCTTTCCCTCAACAGCTGCTTCCCCAGCCACCTCCTAGGGTTTGTTTGCTCGCATGACTCTCACTCGTGCGTGAGGAGCTGCCTGCAAGGTTGGCGATGTTGATCGCCCCTTGGCAGGGATGAAACAGACTGTCGACTTGCAGAATTCATACCTATTGGGGTAACGTCAGTGAAGCGAGGCTGGTCAGGGTTTTGGGCCACAGGTTGTTGGTTCCTCAGCTCAACCACGTTTGATTGCACTACCTGTGCAACCATTATTCTGATCATCTTCATCAGCTGGCCATTATCAGGATTTGATGTCCCTGCCCCTTGATTGTTTGCAGCGTGTTGAGCTGGCAGCACAGGTGGTCGGCGTCGAGCATTCTCCTATTACACCTCCTGGTGGGCGGGTTCCACGTTCTCATGATTTCTGGTGGTAGTTCTTGATATGGTGAACACCATTTTGGTCCTAGGATAGGTAAATCGAGGTGAACGTTTGTCAAGGTCTTTGAAATAGTGGCGGAGGGCCCTTCCTCTAGCACCAAAATGTTGATACAGAATTCTACACCAACCAACGAGATCCAATCAACCTTGTTGGGATCGAAACTGATGTGTGCGTGATTATGGGTAATCACCAATTAGTGAATAATAATGCCAAAAAATAAATGACAAAGAGAACTTTTAAAGTGGTTCAGCGAAGTTAACAGCCTACGTCCATTGTGTTTTTTGTATATGCTGTGAGAGATTACAATGTAGTTTCAATCCAGAATTCGTATCCTCCTCCTTATCGTTTTAGGGGGTTTACATACAAGATTTACATAAAGGAAAGAGCGAAATTAAGGGGACTACAAATGGTTTGAATCATAATTCTAATATCCTTGCGATTGGGCTCTATGATCGCGCAATGACAACTGATGATCCAGTCATTCCCGCAATATCCGGGATCTGAAGTAATCTAGGGGTTGATTGATTAATTCCTCGGATTGTCCACGACTAGCTTGTGCTGGGTCGAGCTACGGCTCGACGAGCTTATGCTAGGTCATTCAATCATAGTTGGCAAGATCATTCTGGGTCGAGTTATATCCTTGCATTGGCCCGAGCTTGGCGGAGAAACGACACACAACATTTTTATTGAATTCCAATTAATTTTCAAAATTACCTTTAATATTATATGTAATACATTCACACACACACACACACACACACACACACACACACACACATATGTATATAAGTTTTAAAATGATCTGAGTACAAAAATAGAATAAGAAATAATCTAATAGAGTTAACATAATATTTAAGTTGCTTTTATTAATTGCTCAATTTTTTTATTTCAAATTTGCATTTTATTAATTTATTGTAATAAAAACTAAAAAAAAAATATGATATTGGATGGAATTTTGAAGTAAATTAAATTTGAAATAATTTCAAGTGTGTAATTATAATTAGGGTCCATTAAATTATTATTTTTAAAATATTTTTGTTATATGTAGTTGGATACTTCATTTTTTATAAAGATAAATATTTATAATTTTATTCTTTTATTGTTTAATTTTTTTAATGCTTTTGATTAGCTTGTTAAATGTGTTTAGTTGAATGATAATTATAGGGAATGATGAATGGGGAATATGAATTCTTGAAACTTCATGGGATTATTGATTAAAAAGGATATAATTGCCACAACCCTGTCAATTTCTAGTTGATATAATTCCATTAATGAATTATTATGAATATTTCAAAATAAGTATATTTTATAATGTGAAAGAATTTTAACTTAAAAATTAATTAAATTTATAATTTTTTTAACAAATGCAGGGCCTAATCTAACGAGCTCACATATTTAATTTTTTTTTTAGTCTTCTAATAAATGTATTAAGATATGGGATATATATATATATATATAGTCAACTCAATAATTACATTTTCCTAAAATAAATAGTTTTTATTTAAAGGATAAATATAGCCGAAAAATCCAGTAACTTATCACTTATAATATTGATAAAAAAACAAATGATATATTTCTAACACATAACACTACTATACTATACTCGAAGTCTAGTTCAAGTCTAACCTTTAACCGTATGGTTTAAGAGTCTAATTAAAAGTTTATTAGATTATGCTATATAGTGCTAGACTTGATAGTCAAACGATAGTTGATTATTTTTGTTATTATTATTTTCTATATTTTATTATCAAATTACACCCTTATGAAAAATTGAAAGTTAATTGACGTATCGAAGGAAAATGTTAGATCCACAATCATACGTTATAAACGTAATTGATCAACACAATAAGTCTCACATAATAAATGTAATGATCAATTGTGAATTGTCATGACGAGATTGTAATAAAAAGTTTATGAAAAAATTGTCTGATCCATTATGAACTGCTATGTCAGGATTGTAAAAAAAAATTGTAAGAAGAAATTGTGGGTGTGAACACCAAGATAATAGAAACATCAAACATTCAAGTGATGATTCTTAAACTTCCAATTATTAATAGATCAAATCAGTATAATAAAATTAATTAAAAAAATAAAAGGATTGTCGGTTGAGAATTAAAGCATAAACCAAGTCCGGCAATATGAACGGAATAATCAATGCCCACGTATTTCAAACGTGATTTAATAATTTATGTGACCACCTTTTAATTGCTTTACAATTAAATCTCTTATCTTATTTATATGTCAGAAACATTAACGTGCCCTATAATTATATATGTAATAATGTAAAAAACTATAGAATAAATTTGATTATTTAAATACATAAAAATTATTTTGTTTTTCTAACTATAAAGTAAATATTTTTATTTGCATGTGTCATAAGGTATCTTTTGAAACTAGTAGTTTGTGAAATTTTTGTTTCTATAATAATTGAACTTGATAGAAAAAATATAAGGTATTTTTAGGTTATTATAATGAGTAAAACCATGCGATGTAACAAGGTTATTTTGTCCTTTTCTGAAATAATTATTCTTGAAAATTTCAATGATTTTGAAAAATTTAAATGCATTCTTATTGAGTTTTTTTTTTAGATTTTAAGATGATTTTGACATTTAAGAAGTTTTTTTTATAATTTCTAATAAATCTATATTTCTATTTAAATTAAAGTAAAAAATTTAACAAAAATAGAAATAATATATAAAGCTTATTTAAATAAATAAATAAATATAAATCATAGAATTTTGGCATAAGTATGGAAAAAAGTTAATTATTCCTACAATTTTAATTATTTGTGAAATATAATAAAATACCATTTGCACAAAAGTAAGAACATCGTGACAAAATGCGGCCATTTTATTCCTCAAGTTCAGATTTGTTTAACTGAAATGGCCGGCTCTGATATGACCGAAGGTGTATTTTGGTAATTTCAAACTAAGTGTTAGGTTGATAACGGTTGAAAATTTTCTCTTACTTTCTCTCGCCAAACAAACCTACATAAACAGATAAACTAGCTTCAAAACAAACAAACACACAAACAACATTAATTTTTTTTCGCAAACACCACCCCGGAGGTCATGGAAGTTAAACGGCGTACTCTCGCTCTTTAGTAACGAAGCTCGCCTCGTCTCCGAGCAAACTCGCGCGAAGCTCTTGCCGAGCGGCGTCTCATTCTAAACACGACGCGATAGCAGACCAATCATCGCCGAAAGCCGGCGCCATCCCTACTTAGCCGAGACTCTCTACACCTCTTCACAAGCCGCTCAAGAGAACGCCGCCGCTCAATCTTTTAAATCTCTCATCACTCACGCGACTCTTCATGTCCACGCGCGGCCTCCTCGAAGCAATCCACGCGCTCCGTTACCACTCGTTTCGAGTCCCTGCCGCTGTTCAATCCGCCGCCGCCACGCGTTGCTACATCCTGGTAAACGAATCCTACCGTCGATATCGGATCAAAAACGTGAGTATTATCATTCTTTGATTGAAATTGTGAAAACGCGTAACTCTCAGCCGCGTTCGATAAAGACGCGTTGGAAAGCGCTTTTGGAATCGGCGCTTTACCTTTGAAACCGCCAAACAGCTAATCAATTTGGGCGGAGTTCAGGCCTTGTTTCGTGAGTGTTAACGAGGGTAGAATGGGAATGTTGAGGATGCCACGGCGGTTTATTATAGCTCAAATGCGGGGTGCGAAGAGAGTTCAGAGGAGTTAAAAAGTGTGGAGGTGTTGATGTGTTGGTGGATTTGTTGATATGGGGACTGGTTCGACTGCCGATTGAAGGGAGAATGCGGTGGCGGCCGCTGTTGAATTTGGTGAGTTATGGAGGGGGAAAGTGGGAAGGAGGTGAGAGAGGCGGGGCTGAAGGTGGCCGATGGAGTTGTGACGTGGCACAGACGGAAGCTGAAGGGAAGAGCAAGCGGTGGCATTGTTGAAAAGTATTGTCGAGGGAAATGTGGTTAGAGATTCGCCGTTTCATAGCTTGCGAATGAATCAAATTTATCGTTTTGAATTGATAGACTCTCATGCTTGTTTGATACAATTAGGAGTTTAGATATAGTGATACTTGAAACAATTGAAACTATTTGGTTCTTAATTATTTTGTTTTGTATAGCGAAAAAGATTTAATTTTATGACAAATTAATTTATTCATTATTTATTTGTATTCTTGGTTCTGCATAATAAATATATTATCTAGTTAGTTGTCTGTTTCTTCTTCAATTTTTGTTGAGTGATTATTCTCAATTTGGGCAAGACGTGAGGTTAGATTTAGATAAAGGGATTTGCAGTCAACTTGATGAAGTTCAACTATAGATTTGGCATGATGGGTTATATTTGGAAAGCTCAGAGGGAAATAGTTTATGTCAATCACTCTTAGACGAATTTAGAGCAGTCTGAGCTCGCATATTTTGCTTATTCTCTTAATTTCTCCTCGCAATTCTGAATTTTAACATTGTTTTGTAGAAATAAAATTTGGAATGGGGAGTGAGTTTTTAGGTTTTCCTACTAAACAACACGCAATTTCATTACTCACTGTTTTGTCACTGAGTTTCATTTTCCATATGCAGCTAGACCTAGTATTGACTTCTCAAATTAAAATTTCTTAACCTTCTAATCTAAGGTATCTTTAAATGGGTGTGGCTCAGAATTATATTGGTTTCAATGTTGGTCTAATCAACTTGTCAACATTTTTTTTCTTTATGTTAGAGTGCTTTTTCTTTCCCATTAAATAATTAGTGTGGAAAATATTACGACGTGTGAGTGTTTTATATGTTTTCTCAAAAGGTCCTCTACAACCAGAACTTGGAAATTTTACATCCAAAGATATTGAGTATCCAACCCTCTTTATCTATTTTGGTTGTTGAAAAAGATGAACTTCCTAGATATGCATATGCCCTTGTGCATGCAAATAACTTTTCCATTTCATTTTTATGTGAAATTTATGACATAAATTTCAGAATATTTAGTTATGGAATTAATACATCTATATGTGTGAAAACCAAAATTGTAATGGTTACTAGGGTATGTATGGCCTGAATTTTTAATGCTTGGTGGAAATTGACTATGTAAGAATTATGTAAGATGGAACAAAAAAAGCTGGTGGAAAGTGGAAAAAAAGGGGAAAAAAGTTGTATGGACCACCCCTGACTTATAATCAAATATTTTGGGTTGGGTTAAATAGAGGACCAATTGATCGAGAGACAAGAAATGGAAACAAACCAAGGGATATACATTTAAACAAGATAGCAAGGGCTCTTTTATCAGAATACAGGGTTCATATAGTAGTAGTGACGGTATATTTTGTTGTTTTGAAACTTGCTTTACTGTGCAAAGTATCCGGAAGAGTAAGGATTTTCTAGTTAAATATTTCGTTTATTAGCATTCTTTTCACAATTGTCATGATATTTTCAAAAACCTAGTGGAATCTGTCATCTATTTCAAGGTAGCATAGGTAAAGTATACATTTGAAATGCATATATACTGTATGTGCCATCTCGTTATACGAGATGAAAAGTTTTTGTCTTTAGGAATTCAGGATATGTAAAATGAAGTTGAAATAGCACTTGAATTCTTAGATGGATTATTACAGAAGAATACATAAACTAGCTATTTCTCTTTCGGGGTTGCTAAGAGCATTATGATAACTGGTTGTTCTTCTGGAGATTTCATGTTGGCATTAGAAAATCAAGGTTTAGGGTGTATAGATAACATGTATTTTATTTATTGGATTTAATGCAGAACGACAAATTGAGGTTATGATATTGATAAGGTCAGACTAACTCAATTTAGAAACAAGAAATTCATTGTTGAGTGATGTCTCATTAGGCAGATTTGAAGGGCATGCTTTTATCATTATACATATCTGAGATTATGACTGAGAACTTCGAAAACCAGGTCGATCTATCTGTATTAGGCTAAAACTTGAGGAAAGTTGGTTATAATGAATTGAGTAGAGTTCTTTTACCAATTGGCATCGGTTACTTAGCTGTAATTAAACTATTGTATGGATGTGTGTACGAATATTTTTCTTCTTATCTATACTAGCAAGTAATATGTTATTAGTTTTCAAATTGAATATCCAAGATATATTTGACTTGTTATATCGTGACAAGAGAAAAACGAGACCATTCTGACATAGAAATCGCTCCCACTCCAACGTTCAGTCTACCAAACCTCTTTGTTGTGAGGTTTCAGGTACCAGTTAGAATTTTCCATCCAAATGGATTAACCCAGTCTTAAGATTGAGAAGTCATTTTGAACATTCAGGATAAAAAATATTGGGAAGACTTATTCACCACAAAGGCGGGAAAATGATATAATATGAGTGGGTATTCTTGGGGAAAACGTGGCATTGTTTAAATTATTTTAAATAAGTATATCAATCAAAATGAAAAACTGTTATATTGAAAGGCTCGGCCAAGGAATTCAGTGACAAGAAAAGCGAAGACTGAAAGTAAATAGTGTTAGCGTGTATGAAGAAAGTGGACAGAATAAAAAAGGAAAAAGATAATTTAAAGGGTTATAGATATAATTAATATAGTCAACAATGGTAATATTATAAACAAACTATTCACATATTTTCATTGAATGCAAAATTCAGAAAATTATTTTTTTAAATCACTTATCAGAAAAAGTCATATTTTTCTTTGAGGGTGATTTGAAGGTTTAATCCTAGAATTCGGAAATTAATTTATGGGCCATGAAAAGTTGTTGGGCCCTAATGTAATAATGAATGTGTCTCCTTACTGCTTGGCATGTTGAGCTAACAAAGTTCAGTGCCGTGATTGAGTTGGATTTGTGTTATGAGAAAGAACAAATACTCTTACAAATGGGCAGATACTTGTCACAAGAATGTTTGACCAGAAAAAAAGAAACTCCCCACTTAAATTATTCAGATCTACAAACTAATACATATCAAAAACACCCTTAAAACCCATTATTATTTTTTAAGTACATAATTTAAAAGAAATTTTTCTTATCACTCTCAAAGACTCTTTTTTCATCATTTTTTTATTTAAATAAGCATACTATATGATTTGGTGTGATTATATTATATATTGTGTGTAATTTTTTGCTGTCCGATTGTTGCACCAATTGCCTGGAGACCAACTGCCGAGATTGAGCCACCAGGATTGCCCATGTGTCGCCCCGGACCAGCAGATGATACACATGTGCTTACAGTCCATAAGTAGATTGTTCTGACTAAGCATGGGAGAGGATTGACTTAGATTCGATTGGGAGATATGCATGTAATACTATCTGTAATCTACCAACTCTCAACATATCAGAATACTTGTATAAAAGGGGAACTCAACCTCTAATTATAGGATTTGATCGGAAGAAAAAAAAAATAGGGGAACAAACCCCATAACACAGAGGGAAAGCTTGCTTAGTAAGTTAGCTCGTTAAAGCATAGTCAGCTCTCTTGTATATTTCCTTGTAATCACCGCATGACACAACCCAGAACAATAACATAACAGTGACAGTAGACTTGGTTTAGCCTTGTAGAACCACTTTAAAATTTTTTGTGTGGTCATTATTCCTTGTGTATCATATATATATAATATGAGGTAAAACCCAAAATTAAAAATTTAGTGATGCATATGTTTTTTCGGTGTAAATAGAAAGGGTGGGCGAGGACTGGAATGCAGCCATAATAAATATTCTTCACGACCATTGTCTCATTGTAGGATTGATATAATTTTTGGAAAGATTTTTTACTCAATTTTCAAGATTTTTTATCGTTATTTCCATTTAATTAAAAGATTACTATGAGCATGTCTTGCTAAAAATATAGTTTCAAAATATAAATTTGATGTGTATTTACTTAAAAAATTGGTGCCATGAGCATTGTTTTAAAGTGCAAATAGTGTTTTCCACTTACAAGATGCTTGCATGGTTATCATTAAAATGACATATTTCTTTTTAAATGGGGTCGAGGTAGATATTTTTGAAGGGATAGAGGGGCTTGGTGACCCACTTTAAAAAATAAATCCATTAATTGTTTAGAATATGTTTTTGACTCGGCCATATATGTGTTAATGGTTTCAATTTGATCTCACTCTTTTTTTATATATATCTCACCTGTCTGAGAATCTATATTAAATTATCTAATTCACCATTCTAACAGTAATTCATGATCTGTCCTCCCTCGTGGTGTGCAAATGAGTAATGCCTCACATCTCAATGATATCCTAAGACATCATTCTATACTAAATCATTTGCAAAATTATTTTTTTTGTCTTGTTGATAACGGGGTGTCTAAATCAGTTTACTACACATCAACTAATTATAAAGTCTATAAAAATTTACAAACCAAATGACCAGGAAACACAATGTTATTGTAGTAGGTGAGGCAAAGATTTGAATCCAAAACTTAAGAAAGAGAGCAAACTTCTTGACCTCCAGAACAAACAATTGGATTGCATTTGGTAAATTAGTTAATACCAATAAAAAAGACACGTTAACGAGATGAAAATTTTAAAGATGTTACTAAAGAGGACAATAAATTATTCCACGCGGAAAAGATCCAAACACTAAATACAAATCATATTACACTCATATAGTCAAAACACGGGTGATGAGAGTTTGAAGTTTTTGGGAATTACCCATATAAAATTTGTGAAAGGTGAGTGTGAGACTTGTGTAAAAGGTGGGGTGTGGTTAGCTCATAGCTGTATATCCACCAAAAAACATTGTGTGTGTGGTGGGTGAATGTACATCAAATTAGCTTATTACACAAGTTTTGTTTTGTTGATTCCTTCATATCAATATCATAATGTTCTTCTTCATTTGGGAAAATTCAATTAAGGTTGCTTCATTGATGTAGACTTTCACTCTTCCCCCACTACTTCCTCATTGCCTTTATATATAAAACCAATTCATGCTTTCCTTTTATATATAAACTTTGATTTAGAGCATTTTGTATAATATTAATGAAATAATGTTACCCAATCAAATAACACCAAAGTATATACATAATTCAAACTATCCAAATGTGTTTAGCATTTGATAAAGGCATGGATTAGTAATAAAAACTAATCATTCAAAAGCAATTATTTTTAAAAACGTTCGTTGATTAGTAATAAAAAATAATCTAGAAGTTGAATAAGTATCATTTTAGTAATGTTACAACTGTTTTTAAACTAATCGAATGGGTTTATCATTTAGAAGTGTTATAATCCGAAACGTAATGTATTATTCAGATAATATCATTGACAAATAATTCAAAAGTGATTATCATTTCAGTAGGATACTGTTGAGAGATATAACCAATCAAAATGTGGTATAGTTTCAATAATGAACAATAACATAAACTAAGCTAATGTGTTTTACCCTATTGATAAGTCATTTACTAGTAATATGGTGTGATTTGATAATGAAATTATGTAATTAATTCTTGGCTTGAGGGCATTAATCAAAATTAGCTTAGAACTCAAACTACAAACTGGGAATCTTTTAGTGTTTGGTGTGTGATTTCTGTAATATAATGGTTATTTGAAGCTGATTAGTTATCTTGTTAAAGCGCAATAGCTGCCAATTCACTTAAGGAGAAGCCTTTTTGTGCAAGTTATTTGTCATGTTCTCTGACCTTCCCAATGCATTTTTTTTTCATTGATATATATTTAGAATCCAATGCAAGCCACGTCATGTAATATATTGTTTTGCTCTCAGTTGGCCTCAAATTTTTATTTATTTTGATAAGCAGGTGTCCGGATTAGTTTGTGTACACCTCAATTAATTTTCAGAGACTATGAACACTCTACAAGCCCAATGAGCCAAGTAAGTCACAATTTAGTAGGTAAGTACTTTGTAGGATTCAAGCACAATACCTCTAAAAACTCACCCAGATGACTAAAGTTTTACCGCCAACCACAAGGCTAATGGTTTTAAGTTACCTCAATTTCAAACCTAATTTCTGTTGTAATTAAATTATTAAGTTATTGAGAATGATTTTTTTTTGTCTATGTGACATACTGTAAATGTAATATATAGTATATCAACTAGGTTTTCATATATATATAGAACTAAATACCCATGCGGGTTGTTCGCCATGGGCACATTTTGAACTCAACAATTGTTCTATTTTGACATATAGGATTTGTGGTTGCTATGTGGTTGAATTTATTGGTGATGTGTAGAGAGATATTAATTGTGAATTGGTATTCCAATCCAAAAGCAAAACATACCTATTTGAGTGACATGTAGACACTTTTTTCTTTTTTTTCTTTTCTCTTTTTTTTTTTTTTTTTTTTTTAGCTCTAAATTGTTTTATTTTCAAGCTCTAGAATTGCTCCTCTTGCCACGTTGAATGTGTGGGTTAATGAGACATTTTTAACTCTAAGATTCATGATACTCATGCTGTTGTTTGCAGAATACTCATGTGGATTGTTTGCCATGGGCGTATTTTAGAAGCTTTAGAATTGCTCCATTTGACAATGGATTGACAAGCCAGTCAAATTGCTCAATCTTGCACGTTGGATTGGTATTATGCTCCATCTATAATAGTAATTAATTAAAAAAAAATGGAACAACTTAATTATATAGGCGCATGCATTGACATTCTAAAGTCTAACCAAATGACACTATATTTGTGATTGTCATGTGGTTAATTTTATTGGTGATGATGTAGACAATATAATGCTGCAATGGTATTCCAAAGTCTAAATAATAGAATAAAGATGGATTACATAGGTGCATTGCATAGTAGTAAAAGCAATATGTTTATTAATAATTATATAGGTGCATTGTATTGACATTGCAACATTTCTTCGTATTCAATTGTATTTCATTGTGCTGGCATTCGAAAGGTCAAAATAAGGGGTTATAAAGGGCGTATGTTCAGTTCTGTATTATGACAATAGGTTAGTTGGTGTCAACAATACGTCTGGTCTTTGTTAATTGTTTATAGGTATGTTAGTTGTGTCAATAATACGTTCGTCTTCATGATTTTATTAACGATGATTTTTTTTTTTTTTTTTGTTTTTGTAGATTCATGAATTGGCATGGAATAAAGGCAGGATGTTTGATTGACATTGTCAAATGAGTTGATTATTTTTATTCGTTTTCTAAATTGTGAGCATATCTAACTATTTTAATACGAAATTGTAAGTACATCTCTTACAATTTTAGGTTATTATTGATTGAATGACTGGTTGTTTGGTCAATCTATTTGAAGATTAATTTGTTCGTCCTACTAATACAGTAAGTGTATTCCTTAACAATTTTATATGAAGATTAATTAACTTTTGTTGATTTCGTTTTTGGTAAAAGTTGTTATACGAATGAATAATGTTCCTAACAAATCTTAACATGAAGATCGATAATTTGTTATGTTTGTTTTCAAGGAAATGTTCATATACTTTACTAAGATCAAATCGATATGATATTATTGTCAGCCGAACTGTGAGTATGTGTCATATCTATATTAGTAGAAACAGTTCAATTGTGTTGAATATGTTTTTCTATAAAAACATTCGTGTATTAATTTGTTATATGAGATTTATTGTTTATGTCTGTTGATGTGCGAGTATATATGTTAAATGAATTAATTTTGGCTGATTCCGTTTTCCAATTATAGGTGTTTTTGAAATATTTCTCATCAGTTTATATGATAATTCCTTAAATTTGAGTAAAGTAAACCATTCATTTTATTATCACATGCATTTCGGTTTCCACTGAACAATAAATAGTAAATTGATTAACTTGCTCATAAAAATCCAATTGATGGAGGATTAAATCTTAGAAACTAGACAGACAGGCTTTACTTGATATATACATTTAATTTGGATAATGTAGTCCCACTTCCGAACCATTCCTTTCATAATACATATTTGACTTCCACTAAAAAATTAAGTAAATTGACCATAATTTGCTCAATAAAATTTAATTGAGGAGGTTTGAATCTTTAGAAACTAGATAAATAGTGTTTTAATTTATACACTTAATTTGATGAACTGTAGCCACTTCCGAACCATTCTTTTATCATCACACACATTTCGGTTTCTCATATTTCTTGATTTCTACTAAAAAGTCAGTAGTAAATTAGTTATAAATTGCTCAATAAAATCCATTGATGAGTGGTTTATTGAAAACTAGAAAGATAGGGCTTTAATTTGAGATATTATATGCTTAATTTGGATAACTGTAGCCCCACTTATGAGCTATTTATTTTATCATCACACACATTTCGGCTTCCACTAAAACGTCAGTAGTAATTGACCATAACTTGCTTAATACAACTCCAATTGATGAGAGGTTGAATCCTTAGAATTCTAACAAGCCTTTAATTTGGTATATTACATGCGTAATTTGGATACTGTAACCCCAATGTCAAACAATTCCTTTTATCATCACACATTTCAGTTTTTACTGACCAGTCAGTAGTAAGTTGACCATAACTTGCTCAATAAAACTCCAATTGATGAGAGGTTTGAATCTTTAGAAACTAGACAGATAGAGCTTTAATATATAATTATACATTTAATTTGGAAATGTAACCCCACTTTCAAACCATTTCTTTATTATCATACATATTCGATTTCCCCTGTCTCGATTTCCACTGAACATTAGTAGAAAATGGCAATACTTACTCAATAAAAACCCAATTGATGAGCAGTTTAAATCTTTGGAAACTAGAATGATAGAGCTTTAATTTGATATATCAAAGAATTTGGATAACTATAGACCTATGGCTGAACCATTCATTTTATCATCACACACATAAAACCAATTGAATTTAGTGATAGCAAAGGAAAAAAATATTGAATGTATGTTTTAATTGTATTGTTCTATCTCTTTTTGTTGATATTTTTTTTATGTTACATACATATATTAAAAAACAGGTTGTTACTGATATAACAATACTGTTTGTATCAAAAATTATCTGATGTTTGTAACCGAACATGTAGCTTTAGTAAACCATTATAATATATCGAACCATTATAATGTCCTTAAAGGAAAACAAATATGATATATAGTTTTAATTATAATGTTCTACTCTTTTGATTAACTCTTATGTTACATAAAAATATATGAAAAAAGTTGTGCTAAATAAACTAATTTCATTTATTTAACAAATAATTGATGTTTGATGCTAAACCATATGACTTTAGTAAACTATTCATTTTATCATCATACACATTTAGGTTTCCACTTAACAATTAATAGTAAATGACCATAACTTGCTCAATAAACTCAATTGATGAGAGGTTTAAATCTTTAGAAACTCGATAGACGAGACTTTAATTTGAATATTATACGCTTAATTTGGATAACTGTAGCCCCACTGTCAAATAATTCATTTTATCATCACACATTCGGTTTCCACTGAACAATCAGTAGTAAATGACCATAACTTTCTCAATAAAATCAAATTTATAAGAGGTTTGAATATTTAGAAATTAGACAGATAGGGCTTTAATTTGATATATCTACGCTTAATTGGATACTTTAGCTCCATTTCCGAATTCTTTTTATCATACACATATTGGTTTCCCTGAACAGTCAATAGTAATTGACCATAACTTGCTCAATAAAATTCAATTGAGAGAGGTTTAAACCTTTAGAAACAGACAGACATGGCTTTAATGAATAATAATACACCTTAATTGGATAACTTTAGCCCTATTTTCGAACCATTTCTTTTATCATCACATTTATTTCAGTTTTCCTTGTTTCTCGATTTTCACTGAACAGTCAGTAGTAAATTAGTCATAACTTGCTCAATAAAAATTAATTGATGAGCGGTTTGAATCTTTGGAAACTAGAAAGATATGACTTTAATTTGATATATTAATTATGAATTAGAATAACTATAGACTTACTTCCGAACCATTCATTTATCATCCACACATAAAACAAATTCAATTTTAGTGATGACAAAGGAAAACAATATTGATATGTAGTTTTAATTATATTTATTCTATCTTTTTTTTTTTTTTTTTGGTTGATTTTTGGATTGATTGTGTGTTTGATTTGTGGTTTTACAAATTATTGTTTCTTTAGGATGCATCATCAATGCTTTTTTTGTATAGGTGGTGGTCAATTCTAATTGCAGCAAATGGATTTGTGTCACAAGACTTTTATCTTCATGCATTCTTAATACTTCAATTAAGTTGCCTTCAGATTATACGTTAGAGTTGTGTTGTTCTATGGAGTCTTTTCTCAACATTTTTAATTTTTTTATTATCTAAATAATAATAATAAAATAATTCACTTTATCTTCTCAACAATCAAAATACATTTTTTCCTTGGCTCTGCAAGTCTCTTGCTTTAAAGTTCACATTTTCAACAAGGTTTCTCTTTTTTAATTAGTTATAGATGTTATCAATAATACCCAGTGGGTTATCCTGTAAATTTTTGCTTTGACAAAGTTTTAAACTTGGTAGCAAATGTCATGACAACATATTGGAGAACATGATGATATAAACTTTGAGTTCAATTTGTGGATATTTTATTATTAATTTTTTAATTATCAATTCAATATAAAATGAACTTAAATATAGAAAAATATATATTTAAACAAAACAAAAAACCAATAATAATGTAAAAAAAAATATAATAAACAAACCGTGCAACGCAACTTGAAATGAATAAAGTTATAAAAATTACAGAAGATCCAATATAAATTTTGAGTTTAAATAGTTGATTTTGATAATATTCAGGTAATATTAAATATCATATACGATTCACTACAAATACTGACATCAATATCAAATGTATTTTTGCAAAAATATATCAATTGTACAAGGTGATATCCTGAAAATATAATTAGACAATAATATTCAGGGATCTTCTCAAGTTAGATGAATGATAATAACATTACTATATATTAGAATTAATAATTATACAAGTACAATTATAATTTATCTTAACACAACTATATATATATTATATATATAATATTATATTATATATATAGTTATTTGTTATAATAAATTTGTTTACAATCTATTTCAAAATATTGAATAATATACTCACCCAAGACGTGGACTCATGTCCAGTTATAATTATATTTTTGACATTAAGCTGGTAACTAATGAGTCTATAAACTTGTTAATTACCATCGATTAAAGACTAAGCAACGACAAAATTTCATGAGTCAAAGCTAATCAATGTCAAGCTAATTAATAACAAATATTTGCATTTAAAATATTTGAATATATATTGGGTTGAAATTTGAAGAATCAGACTAATCAAAAAAAAAAAAAAATCAATTGGTTGCAATGAGAATTAATTGTAGTTCGGTCGATGAGAAAAGAGAAAAGCAAATGATGAAGGTGAAGAAACTGTAAAAACTTAAATAGGCTTAGACTGTTCCCACCAAAACACACTATTAAATGTGATGTCCACTAACTTCACCATGGTGGACAAATACAAACAGTTGCTCCTCTTTTTCAATTTCAAATTAACACTTTGTAATTTTTGTCCTATACTTTCGATTACCCACTAAATTTTGTCATCAATCTTTATCCCTCATCACTTCAACCTTTTTTATTCTTTCTTCTTATATTATTATCCGCCAACTCTGAGTTTGGAGGGCTAATTCAAACACAATTAAGTTTTAAATGGTTCAATAATTTTCCAAAAGTATTAAATATCTTTCAAAATTGTCAACAAAGATAGTTAAGTCTAAGAATTTTCGAAAAGTAGTAAATATCTTTTAGATTACTAAAAAAAACATGTAGATATCAAACACCCTTTGGCAACCACGTTTCAAAGATAATTAAGTCTTAAACAGTCCATCAAATTTTGAAAAGTATTAAATTTGTAATTATAAAAACTATATAAGATTTGAATTGGGTATGAATAGTGGATGTGAAGCAAGATTTGAAATTTTAATGAAGTATGATTATGTTTTTGAAGAATGTTTAAAGCACTAAAAAATTGGTAACCAACTATTCTATGCTTTCTAACTTTATTCCATAATCTTACTCTTACAATCAAATCACTTATCTTGTAATTATCATCTAATTTGTCTAAATAACGCCAAAGACCTTTAACCTATTAAAGCACACCACTAACTTTAAAAACCAACAACTTCAATTTTTTTTCTTTTATTTTTGGGCCAACTACTTTTTAACCACTTTTCAATGGCAATATGAGATGGACAAATGTATATGAGAGATAGTGAAATATAAATCGCACTTAATCTTTGAAAAAGTATTGTATACCCTTAAAATTATCATTTATCCCATAAAAAATTATCAAAACCACTCCTAATAAGAGTGGTATGATACTTTTAAAAAATTATTACAGTATCTCTTAGAAGGTTAGATAATAATTCAAACACATACTGCATACAAATTAATCACATGATTAGAAAACCCTCGTTAATCATAAATGCTATTGGATGTTAAAGATTATTTAGAGCATATAATATGGTAAAAGTCATTAATGCTTTGCTATCCAATTTTATTGATTTTGATTCAAATTTTCTATTCTTAGGACCTTTAATGTTGGCCCACTTTCCCAAAATTCTATAACTTATTTTTTAATTTAACGTTTCTGTAGTATATGTCAAAATTTATTAATTTAAAAATAAAGGCCAAAACCAGAAGCTGGAATAGCTCAGTTGGTTAGAGCGTGTGGCTGTTAACCACAAGGTCGGAGGTTCAACCCCTCCTTCTAGCGCTTTTGATGTATTTTGTTAACCTATTATTTTAAGAATATTGATAATAATCAATCATAAAATGTCAATTATAACTTTCCTGCGTTTGAAATGAAGATTATTTTTGCTTGCCTTCAGATTAGATTTCATAAAATTAAATAATGTGTTTCTAACAATATCTAAATATTCTTTATATGAATTGTTATCTTAAATTCTATTTCTTCTAATCTAAAATATATACTTTTTTCATTTTATTTATATAAACAATCACACTAACAAATTTTATTTGTAAACTATATGTAGCTTCTAGAACAAAATCCTGTTTTTGAAATGATACATTTTGGGCTTTTTTTTTTTTTTTTTTAATAGATTTCCTCTATAAAATGCATATTTTTTTTTTCAAAATATTATATTAAAATGAAGTGATTGAAAGGGTTTTTACATTGTTGAAAAAAACAAATTATTTAGTAGGGAAATTTCACTAAATTTTCCAATAATTTGACATGCATTATGTCTACAGTTTCTTTACTTTCCAAGTCCGCAACACCAAGGCCAATTGATGGACCATATAACTTGACCAAAAGACCTAGCTACTAAAGCTGATTTTTCTCTTTTGAAAAATCACAACATTGGTCACACTCACACAAAGATTAATATAAAGCTAAGGGCCCCCAACTTTGTTTTATTTTATTTTATTTTATTCTAACAACAAATGAGTTAGTGATTACCTCTGTTGATAAGGCATCATAACAAATTGGCTATCTAGAATCAATTAAGAGCCTATTGTAGTGGTCAAATACAAAAAGCCTAATGCCCAAAAAGTCTCCTCACTCTAGTGGTCATCAATCCTCCAAACCTTTCAAAAGCCAAAAGCAATGCTAAAAAGTATATCAAAAGTGACCCAAAAAAGTATTTGGGTAATGGGTATAACTCGTGTATCGTCTGTTCGTGTACACAGAAATTTCTTTTTCACTTATTCTAACCTAGACAGAATCTTGCATATGTATTAAACAATTCACCTGCTTATCAAATAAAATTTTACCTTATTCATACTTGTATTAATTATAATAGTTAAATATATAAATGATGTAATACATCAGAATTTTAAAACAATTGAAAGGAATCATATATAACTAATATATCATCTATTTATTTATTTATATAATTTACGGAATTGATATCCCAATTAATAAATATAAAGATGATGTGATACATCCGAAAAAAATAGCTAAAAATGATGAAGAAGGAAAGAGGGTTGAGAGAGGAAAAGCAGAATGGGTGGAGGTGAAGAGAAAATGGGTGAGAATAGAGGGTGATGGGATGGGGCTGGATGGAGTGGGTGACAGAGCCACGTGAGTGACCCACCACCATCACCACTAACACCACCCGTTCTTAATAAGGCCATTTCCAGTGGATTTCTTGGTTGGCTTCATATCAACGCTAACAGCCAAAATCACCCAACCACACAAACAATCAACAATCAAATAAACCTAAAAAAGTGAAAGCTAAAGTTATAAGGGTTACTATCATTTGCTTCTTTGACAAAACTCATCACTTTCTTTGTTGCCTTGCCCACTACCTTAACCCTTTTAATTCCTCCCTTTACTTTTAAGTCTTCCTTCAACTATTGTATAATGCGATCATCCCTCCATCTATTTTCTCGTTAATTGTAATTCTCTATCAACAAATTGAATTCAATCTTTTATTTCCTATAAATTAAAATCATCATTTGGAGATAAATGATATCTATAACACATAAAGTTTATTAATTATTTTCTCTTTTTCTTACTTTGAAATTAGTTTGTTTTTCTCTAGAGCCAACTTTGAGGGGTATATAGGTCTTAGGGTTTTCAATTAATCAAGAGTAATGTTACGTGAATCTGTAATTATACGAAAGTTACTTATCATATCATTCTATATAATTAAAAATTATATTGTCAAATCAACTGTCACGTGGGTTAGGATACAAATTTGAGATTCCAATTTGTATGAATTTAATTTAGTAATTGCATAAGGAGATGTTGCTAAACCAATTACCAATTGATAAACCTTAAGGGGTTGGCTTGACGGTTAAAAAGGTTTACTCTTTTCATTGACTCTATGTGTTTGAACCTTAGAGTCATTTATCACAAATTTAATATCTGGGTTACTTGGAACATGAACTTGTAAGGTGTTCAATGGGTCTCGGAGATTAATTAAGGTGCTTATAAACTGATCTGAATAGTCCAGTGATTAAAAAAAAAAAAAATGGAGATACAAATTTGAAATCTTAATTTTGTATATATAACATTATTGTCAATGTAAACATTGCACCTGAAATTTTTTATCTTTTAAAGTATTGAACATACAAAAAAAAAAGAAAAGAATTACCTCTTAGAATTATCACTTGCTTTAGAAAATGCCGAGGTCCGAACCTTAAAATTTTCAATTGTGAAATAGTTTATATACAAACATGTAATTAACTAACACTCCAAATTATTCCCTGTTTCCATTTCTGAAATGCTAGTGGCTACCTTTGGTTGGCCACTAAAACTAACCTTTTCCTTTTGATCATCTTTCTAAATTCTAATGCTAGTGGTTCTCTAATCTCTCCCTACTTTTCACTCCTCCATTCCCTCTCCCTCTCTCTCCCTGCAACTTGCCATTTTCTTTAAACTTCTCCTCAACATTTAGCTTCCTTCATAAATGTTAACTGCTAGATAACACACAGTAAAAGTATTTGGTTTTATCATGAGGAGAGATGGACAAAGAAACTAACCAAGAACCCACTCCATCTCTCCTCCTCCCCAACAACAAAGAAGACTCCCCCAAAAAGCCCTTCACTCCCAGCAACGACAGACTGAAACGCGATGAATGGAGCGAAGGCGCGGTGTCAACTCTACTTGAAGCTTATGAAAACAAATGGGTGCTCAGAAATCGGGCCAAACTCAAGGGACATGACTGGGAAGAGGTCGCGAGACACGTTTCGTTGCGAGCGAATAACACAAAGTCTCCCAAAACTCAAACGCAGTGCAAGAACAAGATTGAGTCAATGAAGAAAAGGTACAGATCAGAGTCTGCTAATGCGGATGGATCATCTTGGCTTTTGTATCCACGCCTCGATCTTTTACTACGTGGAAGTGCTCAGCCGCAGCCACAGCCGCAGCCTCAGCCGCTGCAGCAGCAGCAGACTCAACCGGTTAACCCTCCTTTGATGTTGCTTGAGCCGTCGCCGCAGCTAGTGCCGCCTCCTGCCGCGGCTCCTCCACAAGGGGTTCCAGCGGCTACTGGAACTACTCAAAACTCACATGGGTCCATTGGAGTTGATAGGATTGGCAAGGTCAGTGTCAGATGTTCTTCAATGGAAATTAATCAAACATTTTTTTTTTTTTAATTTTTGTTTTAATAATAAATTTTACTGGAGAAGGTATGCAGTAAAATTTATTATTAAATTTTTGAAAAGATATGCAGTCAAACTGATATTTATACTCAGAATTTTACTTCAATTTTTACTCTTTTATCAAATCGATCCTTATATTTATTTATTTATTTTAGCAACAGAGAAAAATAATTACTGCAGGTAGTATTTGATTCAAAAAGAGGAAATATAGTTGACTACCCTAGTATATAAGGAATATTTGTTGTTGAAAGGAACATCTTTTTAACTTTCATCATTCATTCAACAATATTACCATACTTGGGAGCATATATATAGAAGCAATAAGGAGAAAAAAAAGTAGTATAGATTAGAGAGTTTTATGGACATATCACATCAGTTTTGTCGAACACAATTTTATCATCATGTTTACAATTTTTTTTTTTTTTTATATATATATATATATATATTTAAAGATATAGAGTCTTCCGGACATATTACGCCGTACAGAAGTTGGAAACAGAAAATGTCCCCCAATGCGATAGTTGGTGTTGGGAGACGGTATACAAATAAAAAAATTTGTGGCAAAATTAATCCCGGAGAGCTTCGGCGTTGGCTTATGTAGCCATCCGCCCCGGTGTCAGGGCTCATTGTTCCCGACAATGGTGCTTCGACGATTTGCGCCGGTGTTGAGTTGCCCCAACGCGGCTTTTCCCTTTCCGATGCCATGGCTGCGTTGGGACATCTCTCTTTTCCAACTGTGATAAATGCAATATGGTGTGATTTTATTAGATCGAGAGATATATAACGTGATATGTTTGTTTTGTTAGAAGGTTTAAAATTTAAATATGTAGTATTATATACTGATAAAGTTTCATTAAATTACGTTGCTTCCTTTTGACAGGAAGATGGGGTGGAAACTAAAATATCAGACCATTTATCAGACAAGAAAGCCATGGAAACAGACAGTAGCACACCAGCTCTATACAGTCACGACAAGGAGAAGTTAACGGCCAAGAAATTGAAGATGAAAATGGAGAAAAAGAAGAGGCGAAAACGGGAAGAATGGGAAATAGCTGAAAGCATCCGGTGGCTAGCAGAAGTAGTGGTGAGATCAGAACAAGCAAGAATGGAGACAATGAGAGAGATTGAGAAAATGAGAGTTGAAGCTGAAGCTAAAAGAGGAGAAATGGACCTCAAAAGAACTGAGATCATTGCCAATACTCAACTTGAGATTGCAAAACTCTTTGCTTCAACTAATGGGAAAGGTGTTGATTCTTCCTTAAGGATTGGAAGAAATTAATCATAATTTAGTAGTAGCTAATTACAAAAAATTTCTACGGTAGCGGGAGGTGTGAATATCATTGCATATCATATCGATCTTTTGTAAAACCACTGAATAAGAACGATAATTTTTGGATGAGGATAAAGGGTATTAATCGCTCGTCTGATCGATGATCTTGATTAACTTTTTTTCTGTATGATAATTTCCTCCTGTAGAATGATCCGCTAATTATATAAATGTAATGGAATGGAATTAACGTTACTTAGAGTTGTGTATTCATTGAGGAATGCAGTATTTTTACACACATGATTATTATTACAATATTTTTTATTTTTTCAGAATGCTTCTTGTTGTGCGAGAGTTTTTGACAAGCTCGGAATCAGGTATAGCTCGGGGAAAGTGAAGCTTGGAGCAGCGAGCTTACTGGACAGTTGTTTTACAGATTGCTAATAAGTCTTATCCCCTAATATCAAGGAGAGGATTTCGGAACCTTATCGTTCAATCCCAGACTTAGCGCAATCACGCCAATCATGGGATTAACTTTCCATGACTAAACCATGATCCCGAAAATAACTGGCCGTTATCAGATTCTTGTATAAATAACCTAGAAAACTCATTGTAAAGGGTTAGCAATTTTAGAGAGATTATACTTATTTTTGTACTCAATGCATCAATAAGATAACAATAGACATAGGCCAGAGAGTTAATAGCTCACTGGATCACTTTAAAAACTGTTTGTGTCTTTCTTTTATTCATATTTGCTGATTTTAATTAATCACGCGCACATTCAATCGGATTCCGTCAAGGTCAATTGGATTTTTCCAGTTGTTGCATAATTTTGTAACAGCATTTTGGCGCTAGAAGGACGGCAAACATTCTGTAATCTTATTTTCCAACAATAACCACCGTTCGACCACCATGGTACATACCAAAAACTCTGTAGCCAACACTGGTAACAACCTTAATGAGAATACTGGGACAGGCCATCAAGAGGTCAACCAGGTGGCCCCAACGAGTCACCCACCATTGATCCCAATTGTGATTCAGCCAATGAATGCATAAGGGGTTGGCACATCCAATCCGGATAATAAGGGTGTTGGACATGTTGAGATCACTCAACAATACCGTGTAGACCCTTCAACAAGATGTGGTCGTGATGAAGAATGCACAGCAAGAGAGTCCATCGTCAAGCCAACGAAACATCACTAAGCCAACCCCAAACTGAGAGAATGAAACTGCAAATGTAGTTCTAGCTCACCCAATGAGCACCATCATAGGCGACGTAGGACAAACATTGTGCATCAACCTAGAGGCCAAACTCATAATAATCTGGGCAAACGACCTGGAAAAAAGCCTCTAGAAGAAAATACAGGTTTGCAAGGACACTGCTCACCCTAAGTAGCATAAAATTTAAACTTGGCATGTCGGTCAGGACCCATGCCTAGGGCAAGCTCAATCTTCATGAGCTCGCGGAGGTCAAAATGCATGTCAATTAGACGCCCAACGTGCCGGTTTGCACCCACATCAAAGGAGAAATAACCCAGATTAGGATATCACCTATCATCTGAGCAACTATAGTTGACATCATTCACTAGCTTGCTTAATAAACTTGGCATTCATAGCACTGATCTTTGACACCACATCACTTAGCAACTAGCCAATAGAGCCTGTGAGTAGAATGCACTAGTGAATTCGGAGTTGGATCTGGTATAAAGAATGCTTGATGACCTGAGGGCTCGTCGGGAAAACCAAGCCACAGGAGTAGTAAACTCCCCATTTTTAGGAGTGGTGCGCCAGACACCTTTACCTCAAGGATTCAAAGCACTGGACATCAAGTTCAAAGGAAGTGGTGAACCTAAAGATCACCTTGATGCTTTTAATGACCTGGTGGAGTTGCATTAAGTTTGTGATCACGCAAAGTAACCCTTGTAGGAGATGCGAATAGATGGTATAAAAGGCTCGCAGTGAGCTTCATCCATTCATGGCAACAGTTCACTTCGCTATATCTCCAGCAGTTCCAGGCGAGAAGGCAATTCACCATACCCTTGAGTTACTTAAGCAACATCCGGAAAGAAAAGGGTGAAACCTTGACTTCATATTTAATAAGGTTTCGGAATGAGCGGTCAAAGGACATGGATGCACTAGAAGAGTCAATCCGAACGCTTTTAACTGTCAAGATTAGACCACAAACAGACCTTTGAAAAGATTTACAAGGCGAGGATCACGTGCGTCTTGCCCATATTTATCAAATTGCGGCCAAATACCAACTATTAGAAAGCTTAGTGGCTGCATTAGTTGGCGGGACCTCGAGCAGTGCCCTTGTCCAGCAAGATAATGATCGATTCGAGGATAAGAAAAAGGGTTATCAAGATCGAGGTGACCGAGATAAGCACCATTTCCCGAAGAAATAGAGAACCAACCAAAAAGGGGAAAAAGAGCCATTTCCTCGTTTTGCCCCGTACACCCCCTGGTGGCTCCACTCAATCAAATCTTGGCAGTATCAAATGAGGGTAAGAAACTACCTCGTCCTAAAAAAATGAAGGGGCAAAAAGGCAAAAGAGACTTCAAAAAGTATTGTCGTTTCCATAGGGACATTGACAATAACATAAATGAATGTCATGCCCTGAAGGATGCAATCAAAGACCTCATCAAAAGATGTCATCTCAAAGAGTTCATTGACAAAACATGAACTCGTGACGATCAAAAAGGTCATGGCGAGCAACAGCTATGACCATAACTTGCTCAATAAAACTTCCAATTGATGAGATGTTAAAATCTTTGAAAACTCGAGTAGCCGAGACTTTAATTTGATATATTACTACGCTAATTTGGATCCTGTACCCCAACTGTCAAATAATTCATTTATCATCACACACATTTCGGTTTCCACTGACAATCAGTAGTAAATTGACCATAACTTTCTCAATAAAATCAATTTATAGAGAGGTTTGAATATTAGAAATTAGACAGATAGGGCTTTAATTTGATATATCATACGCTTAATTGGATAACTTTAGCTCCATTTCCGAATTCTTTTTATCATCACACATATTTTGTGTTTCCACTGAACAGTCATAGTAAATTGACCAATTGCTCAATAAATTCAATTGATGAGAGGTTTAAACCTTTAAAACTAGACAGACATGGCTTTAATTTGAATATATAATACACTTAATTGGATAACTTTAGCCCTATTTCGAACATTTCTTTTATCATCACATTTATTCAGTTTTCCCTTGTTTCTCTCTTTCTTCTCGATTTTCCTGAACAGAATCAGTATATAATTAGTCATACTTTGCTCAATAAAATTTATATTGATGAGCGTTTTGAATCTTTGGAAACTAGAAAGATATACTTTAATTTGATAATATTATATTAAATAACTAATAGACTTACTCCGAACCATTCATTTTATCATCACACACATAAAACAATTCAATTTTAGTGATGACAAAGGAAACAAATGATATGTATTTTTTAATTATATTTATTCTATCTTTTTTTTTTTTTTTTTTGGGTTGATTTTGGATGTGATTGTTGGTTGATTTGTGGGTTTTACAATTATTGTCTTCTTTAGGATGTATCATCAAATGCTTTTTTTGTTATAGTGGTGGTCATTCTAATTGCAGCAAATGGATTTGTGTCACAAGACTTTTATCTTCATGACTTCTTCAATACTTCAATTAAGTTGCCTTCAGATTAACTGTTAGAGTTTGTTGTTGCTTTCTATGTGAGTTCTTTTCCTCAACATTTTAATTTTTTTTATTTCTAAATAATAATATAAAAATAATTCACTTTATCTTCTCAACAATCAAAATCAATTTTTTTTTCCTTGGCTCTGCAAGTCTCTTGCTTTAAAGTTCACATTTTTCAACAAGGTTTCTCTTTCTTTAATTAGTTATATATTTATCAATAATACCCATGGGTTTATCCTGTAAATTTTTTGCTTTGACAAGTTTTAAACTTTGGTAGCAAATGTCAATGACAACATATTGGAGAAGAATCATGATGTATAAACTTTGAGTTCAATTTGTGGATATTTTATTTATTAATTTTTTTAATTATCAATTCAATATAAATGACTTAAATATAGAAAATATATTAAAAACACAAAAACCAATAATAATGTAAAAAAAAATATAATAACATAACCGTGCAACGCAACTTGAAAATGAAATAATTTAAAAATTACAGAAGATCAATATAAATTTTGAGTTTAAATAGTTGATTTTGATAATATTCAGTTAATATTAAATATCATATACGATTCACTACAAAATACTGACATCAAATATCAAATGTATTTTTGCAAAAATAATATCAATTGTAAAGGTGATGATCCTGAAAATATATTAGACCATATATATTCAGGTGATCTTCTCAGTTGATGATGATTTTAACATCTACTTTAATTATATTAATAATTAACAAGTCAATTATTAATTTTATCTTAACACAACTATATATATATATATATATATATAATATATAATATAGTTATTTTTTATAATAATTTGTTACATCTATATTCAAAATATTGATAATATAACTCACCCAAGACGTGGACTCATGTCCAGTTATAATATATTTTTGACATTAAGCTGGTAACTAATGACTATAAACCTTGTTAATTACCATCGATTAAAGACTAAGCAACGACAAATTTCATGAGTCAAAGCTAATCAATGTCAAGCTAATTAATAACAAATATTTGCATTTAAAATATTTGAATATAATATGGGTTTGAAATTTTGAAGAATCAACTAATTCAAAAAAAAAAAAAAATCAATTGGTGCCAATGAGAATTAATTGATAGTTCGGCGGTCGATGAGAAAAGAGAAAAGCAAATGATGAGACGAAGAAACTGTAAAACTTAATTAGGCTTAAACTGTTCCACCAAAAACCACTATAAATGTGATGTCCACACCATGGTGGACAAATACAACCATTGCTCCTCTTTTTCATTTCAAATTACCCTTTGTAATTCCTTTTCGTCCTACTATCTTCTCATTCCATCCTCACTACACCTTTTGCATCAACTTTCCCCTCACTAAACTTATTCTTTCTCTTCTAAATTATTATACGCCCCTCTGAGTTGGAGGCTATTCAACACAATTAAGTTTAAAGGTTCATAATTTTCCAAAAGATTAAATATCTTTCAAAATTGCACCAAGATAATTAAGTCTTAAGAATTTTCAAAAAGTAGTATATCTTTAAATACTAAAAAAAAAACTGAAGATCAACACCCTTTGGCAACCTTGTCAAAGATAATTAAGTCAAACAGTCCCAAAGGGTTATAATATGATGGTTAATGTGTAATTTGAATTGACAATACTTTCATGATATTATGAACATGATTCAACTTTGGCGGTCTAAACTTTACCAACAATATATCAATGGTTGTAACTCAATTTTTAACAATTCTCCAAGAGCCCTATACACAACAAATATGACAACTATGACTTAGTATTTCAATCATACGCTATTCGAAAATACGAAGCCACAAAGCACCATAACTAAAACCAACATCATTTTCTTATCCACTCTTGTCATGCAATATATGATGAAAATGTATGAGAGATAGTGAAATAATCGCACTTAATCTTTGAAAAAGTATTGTTACCCTTAAAATATCATTTATCCCATAAAAATTATCAAAACCACTCCTAATAGAGTGGTATGATCTTTAAAAAAATTATTACAGTATCTCTTAGAAGGTTAGATAATAATTCAAACACATACTGCATACAAATTAATCACATGATAGAAAACCCTCGTTAATCATAAATGCTATTGGATGTTAAAGATTATTAGAGCAATAAATGGTAAATTCATTAATGCGTTGCTATCCAATTTTATTGATTTTGATTCAAATTTTCTATTCTTAGGACCTTTAATGTTGGCCCACTTTCCCAAAATTCTATAACTTATTTTTTAATTTAACGTTTCTGTTAATATGTCAAATTTATTAATTTAAAAATAAAGGCCAAAACCAGAAGCTGGAATAGCTCAGTTGGTTAGAGCGTGTGCTGTTAACCACAAGGTCGGAGGTTCAACCCCTCTTCTAGCGCTTTTGATGTATTTTGTTAACCTATTATTTTAAGAATATTGATAATATCAATCTAAAATGTCAATTATAACTTTCCTGCGTTTGAAATGAAGATTATTTTTGCTTGCCTTCAGATTTAGATTTCATAAAATTAAATAATGTGTTTCTAACAATATCTAATATTCTTTATATGAATTGTTATCTTAAATTCTATTTTCTTTAATCTAAATATATACTTTTTTCATTTTATTTATATAAACAATCACACTACACATTTTATTTGTAAACTATATGTAGCTTCTAGACACAAATCCTGTTTTTGAAATGATACATTTTGGCTTTTTTTTTTTTTTTTTAATAGATTTCCTCTATAAATGCATATTTTTTTTTTCAAATATATTTAAAATGAAGTGATTGAAAGGTTTTTTAACATTGTTGAAAAAAACAATTATTTAGTGGAAATTTCACTAAATTTTCCAATACTTTGACATGCATTATGTCTACAGTTTCTTTACTTTCCAAGTCCGCAACACCAAGCCAATTGATGGACCATATAACTGACCAAAGACCTAGCTACTAAGCTGATTTTTCTCTTTTGAAAAATCACAACATTGGTCACACCTCACACAAAGATTAATTGTAAGCTAAGGGCCCCCAACTTTGTTTTATTTTATTTATTTTATTCTAACAACAATGAGTTAGTGATTACCTCTGTTGATAAGGCATCATAACAAATTGGCTATCTAGAATCAATTAAGAGCCTATTGTAGTGTCAAATACACAAAAGCCTAATGCCACAAAGTCTCCTCACTCTAGTGGTCCATCAATCCCCAAACCTTTCAAAAGCCAAAAGCAATGCTAAAAAGTATATCAAAAGTGACCCAAAAAGTATTTGGGTAATGGGTCCGCTATTCGTGACAGAAATTTCTTTTTCACTTATTCTAACCTAGACAGAATCTTGCATATGTATTAAACAATTCACCTGCTTATCAAATAAAATTTTACCTATTCATACTTGTATTATTATAATAGTTAAATTATAAATGATGTAATACATCAGAATTTTAAAACATTGAAAGGAATCATATATAACTAATATATCATCTATTTATTTATTTATATAATTTACGGAATTGATATCCCAATATAAATATAAAGATGATGTGATACATCCGAAAAAAATAGCTAAAATGATGAAGAAGGAAAGGGGTTGAGAGAGGAAAGCAGAATGGGTGAGATCAAGAGGGTGATGGATGGGATGGAATGGATGAGTGGTGACAGAGCACGTGAGTGACCCACCACCATCACCACTAACACCACCCGTTCTTAATAAGGCCATTTCCAGTGGATTTCTTGGTTGGCTTCATATCACCGCTAACAGCCAAAATCACCCAACCACACAAACAATCACAATCAAATAAACCTAAAAAGTGAAAGCTAAAGTTATAAGGTTACTATCATTTGCTTCTTGACAAAACTCATCACTTTCTTTGTTGCCTTGCCCACTACCTTAACCCTTTTAATTCCTCCCTTTATTTAATTCTTCCTTCAACTCATGTATAATGTGTTCAGCCCTTCATTTATTTCTCGTGAGTGTAATTGTCTATCAACAAATTGAATTCAATCTTTATTTCCTATAAATTAAATCATCATTTGGAGATAAATGATATCTATAACACATAAAGTTTATTAATTATTTCTCTTTTTCTTACTTTGAAATTGTTTGTTTTTCTCTAGAGCCAACTTTGAGGGGTATATAGGTCTTAGGGTTTTCAATTAATCAGAGTAATGTTACGTGAATCTGTAATTATACGAAATTACTTATCATATCATTCTATATAATTAAAAAAAATATTGTCAAATCACTGTTACATAGGTTAGACAAAATTTGAGATTCTAATTTGTATGAATTTAATTAGTATTGCATAAGAGATGTGTCTAAACATTACCAATTGATAAACCTTAAGGGGTTGGCTTGACGGTTAAAAGGTTTACTCTTTTCATTGACTCTATTTGTTTGAACCTTAGAGTCATTTATCACAAATTTAATATCTGGTTTACTTGGAACATGAACTTGTAAGGTGTTCAATGGGTCTCGGAGATTAATTAAGGTGCTATATACGTGATCTGAATAGTCCAGTGATTAAAAAAAAAAAATGGAGATACAAATTTGAAATCTAATTTTGTATATATAACATATTGTCAATGTAAACATTGCACCTGAAATTTTTTATCTTTTAAAGTATTGAACATAAAAAAAAAAAAAAAAAAAAGAATTACCTCTTACAGTTATCACTGTTTTAGAAAATGCCGAGGTCCGAACCTTAAAATTTTCAATTATGAAATAGTTTATATACAAACATGTAATTAACTAACACTCCAAATTATTCCCTGTTTCCATGCTGAAATGCTAGTGGCTATCTTTGGTTGGCCACTAAAACTAACCTTTTCCTTTTGATCATCTTTCTAAATTCTAATGCTAGTGGTTCTCTAATCTCTCCCTACTTTTCACTCCTCCATTCCCTCTCCCTCTCTCTCCCTGCAACTTGCCATTTTCTTTAAACTTCTCCTCAACATTTAGCTTCCTTCATAAATGTTAACTGCTAGATAACACACAGTAAAGTATTTGGTTTTATCATGAGGAGAGATGGACAAAGAAACTAACCAAGAACCCACTCCATCTCTCCTCCTCCCAACAACAAAGAAGACTCCCCCAAAAAGCCCTTCACTCCCAGCAACGACAGACTGAAACGCGATGAATGGAGCGAAGGCGCGGTTTCAACTCTACTGAGGCTTATGAAAACAAATGGGTGCTCAGAAATCGGGCCAAACTCAAGGGACATGACTGGGAAGAGGTCCGCGACACGTTTCGTCGCGAGCGAATAACACAAAGTCTCCCAAAACTCAAACGCAGTGCAAGAACAAGATTGATGTCAATGAAGAAAGTAAGATCAGAGTCTGCTAATGCGGATGGATCATCTTGGCTTTTGTATCCACGCCTCGATCTTTTACTACGTGGAAGTGCTCAGCCGCAGCCTCAGCCGCTGCAGCAGCAGCAGACTCACCGGTTAACCCTCCTTTGATGTTGCTTGAACCGTCGCCGCAGCTACTGCCGCCTCCTGCCGCGCGCTCCTCCACAAGGGGTTCCAGCGGCTACTGGAACTACTCAAAACTCACATGGTTCCATTGGATTTGATAGATTGGCAAGTCAGTGTCAGATGTTCTTCAATGGAAATTAATCAAACATTTTTTTTTTTTAAATTTTTGAGTTAATATAATTTTCTGGAGAAGGTATGATAAAATTTATTATTAAATTTTTGAAAAGATATGCAGTCAAACTGATATTTATACTCAGAATTTTACTTCATTTTACTCTTTTATCAAATCGATCCATATATTTATTTATTTATTTTAGCAACAAGAAAAATATTACTGCAGGTAGTATTTGATTCAAAAAGAGGAATATAGTTGACTACCCTAGTAATAAGGAATATTTGCTGTTGAAGAACATCTTTTAACTTTCATCATTCATTCAACATATACCATACTTGGGAGCATCTATATAGAAGCATAAGGAGAAAAAAAAGTAGTTTAGATTAGAGAGTTTTATGGACATATCACATCAGTTTTGTCGAACTCAATTTTATCATCATATTTACAATATATATTATATAGATAGACTCTTCCGGACAATTACGCCATACAGAAGTTGGAAACAGAAAATGTCCCCCAATGCGATAGTTGGTGTTGGGAGACGGTATACAAATAAAAAAATTTGTGGCAAAATTAATCTCGAAGAGTTTTGGCGTTGGCTTATGTAGCCATCCGCCCCGGTGTCGGGCTCATTGTTCCACAATGGTGCTTGGACGATTGCGCCGGTGTTGAGTTGCCCCAACGCGGCTTTTCCCTTTCCGATGCCATGGCTGCGTTGGGATCTCTCTTTTCCAATTGTGATAAATGCAATATGGTGTGATTTTATTAGATCGAAGATATATAACGTGATATGTTTGTTTTGTTAGAAGTTTTAAAATTTAAATATGTAGTATTATATACGGTAAAGTTTCATTAAATTACGTTGCTTCCTTTTGACGGAAGATGGGGTGGAAACTAAAATATCAGACCATTTATCAGACAAGAAAGCCATGGAAAAGACAGTACACACCAGCTCTATACAGTCACGACAAGGAAAGTTAACGGCCAAGAAATTGAAGATGAAAATGGAGAAAAGAAGAGGCGAAAACGGGAGAATGGGAATAGCTGAAAGCATCCGGTGGCTACAGAAGTATGTGTGAGATCAGAACAAGCAAGAATGGAGACAATGAGAGAGATTGAGAAAATGAGAGTTGAAGCTGAGCAAAGAGGAGAAATGGACCTCAAAAGAACTGAGATCATTGCCAATACTCAACTTAGAATTGCAAAACTCTTTGCTTCAACTAATGGGAAAGGTGTTGATTCTTCCTTAAGGATTGGAAGAAATTAATCATATTTAGTAGTAGCTAATTACAAAAATTTCTACGGTAGCGGGAGGTGTGAAATCATTGCATATCATATCGATCTTTTGTAAAACCACTGATAAGAACGATAATTTTTGGATGAGGATAAGGGTATTAATCGCTCGTCTGATCGATGATCTTGATTAACTTTTTTTCTGTATGATAATCCTCCTGTAGAATGATCCGCTAATTATATAAATGTAATCTATTTCATTGTGCTGGCATTCGAAAGGTCAAAATAAGGGGTTATAAAAGGGGCGTATGTTCAGTTCTGTATTATGACAATATGTTAGTTGGTGTCAACAATACGTCTGGTCTTTTGTTAATTGTTTATAGGTCATGTTAGTTTGTGTCAATAATACGTCCGTTCTTCATGATTTTATTAATCGATGATTTTTTTTTTTTTTTATGTTTTTGTAGATTCATGAATTGGCATGGAATAAAGGCAGGATGTTTGATTGACATTGTCAAATGAGTTGTTATTTTGATTCGTTCTTCTAAATTGTGAGCATATCTTCTAACTATTTTAATACGAAATTGTAAGTACATCTCTTAACAATTTTAACGGTTATTATTTGATTGAATGACTGTTTTTGTTTGGTCAATCTATTTGAATGATTAATTGTGTTCGTCCTACTAAACAGTAAGTGTATTCCTTAACAATTTTAATATGAAGATTAATTAACTTTTGTTGATTTCGTTTTTAGGTAAAAGTTGTTATACGAATGAATAATTGTTCCTTAACAAATCTTAACATGAAGATCGATTAAATTTTGTTATGTTTGTTTTCAAGGAAATGTTCATATACTTTACTAAGATCAAATCGAATATGATCTTATTGTCAGCCGAACTGTGAGTATGTGTCATATCTATATTAGTAGAAACAGTTCAATTGTGTTGAATATGTTTTCTATAAAAACATTCGTGTATTTTAATTTGTTATATGAATGATTTATTGTTTATGTCCTGTTGATGTGCGAGTATATATGTTAAATGAATTAATTTTGGCTGATTCCGTTTTCCAATTAATAGGTGTTATTTGAAATATTTCTCATCAGTTCTAATATGATAATTCCTTAAATTTGAGTAAAGTAAACCATTCATTTTATTATCACATGCATTTCGGTTTCCACTGAACAATCAAATAGTAAATTGATTATAACTTGCTCAATAAAAATCCAATTGATGAGAGGATTAAATCTTTAGAAACTAGACAGACAAGGCTTTACTTTGATATATTATACATTTAATTTGGATAATTGTAGTCCCCACTTCCGAACCATTCCTTTCATCATCATACATATTTCGACTTCCACTAAACAATTAGTAGTAAATTGACCATAATTTGCTCAATAAAAATTTAATTGATGAGAGGTTTGAATCTTTAGAAACTAGATAAATAGTGTTTTAATTTATACACTTAATTTTGATAACTGTAGCCCCACTTCCGAACCATTCCTTTTATCATCACACACATTTCGGTTTCTCATATTTCTTGATTTCTACTAAACAGTCAGTAGTAAATTAGTTATAAATTGCTCAATAAAATTCCAATTGATGAGTGGTTTATTTGAAAACTAGAAAGATAGGGCTTTAATTTGATATATTATATGCTTAATTTGGATAACTGTAGCCCCACTTATGAGCTATTTATTTTATCATCACACACATTTCGGCTTCCACTAAAACGTCAGTAGTAAATTGACCATAACTTGCTTAATACAACTCCAATTGATGAGAGGTTTGAATCCTTAGAATCTAGACATACAAGCCTTTAATTTGGTATATTACATGCGTAATTTGGATAACTGTAACCCCAATGTCAAACAATTCCTTTTATCATCACACATTTCAGTTTTTACTGACCAGTCAGTAGTAAGTTGACCATAACTTGCTCAATAAAACTCCAATTGATGAGAGGTTTGAATCTTTAGAAACTAGACAGATAGAGCTTTAATTTTATATAATATACATTTAATTTGGATAAATGTAACCCCACTTTCAAACCATTTCTTTTATTATCATACATATTTCGATTTCCCCTGTTTCTCGATTTCCACTGAACAATTAGTAGAAAATTGGCAATAACTTACTCAATAAAAACCCAATTGATGAGCAGTTTAAATCTTTGGAAACTAGAATGATAGAGCTTTAATTTGATATATTATACAAAGAATTTGGATAACTATAGACCTATGGCTGAACCATTCATTTTATCATCACACACATAAAACCAATTGAATTTTAGTGATAGCAAAGGAAAACAAATATTGATATGTAGTTTTAATTGTATTTGTTCTATCTCTTTTTGTTGATATTTTTTTTATGTTACATACATATATTAAAAAACAGGTTGTTACTGAATATAACAAATTCTGTTTGTATCAAAAATATTATCTGATGTTTGTAACCGAACCATGTAGCTTTAGTAAACCATTTATAATATATCGAACCATTATTAATGTCCTTAAAGGAAAACAAATATTGATATATAGTTTTAATTATAATTGTTCTATCTCTTTTTGATTATATCTTTTATGTTACATAAATATATTATGAAAAAAGTTTGTTGCTAAATATAACTAATTTCATTTATTTAACAAATATCAATTGATGTTTGATGCTAAACCATATGACTTTAGTAAACTATTCATTTTATCATCATACACATTTAGGTTTCCACTTAACAATTAATAGTAAATTGACCATAACTTGCTCAATAAAACTCCAATTGATGAGAGGTTTAAATCTTTAGAAACTCGATAGACGAGACTTTAATTTGATATATTATACGCTTAATTTGGATAACTGTAGCCCCACTGTCAAATAATTCATTTTATCATCACACACATTTCGGTTTCCACTGAACAATCAGTAGTAAATTGACCATAACTTTCTCAATAAAAATCAAATTTATAAGAGGTTTGAATATTTAGAAATTAGACAGATAGGGCTTTAATTTGATATATCATACGCTTAATTTGGATAACTTTAGCTCCATTTCCGAATTCTTTTTATCATCACACATATTTTGGTTTCCACTGAACAGTCAATAGTAAATTGACCATAACTTGCTCAATAAAAATTCAATTGATGAGAGGTTTAAACCTTTAGAAACTAGACAGACATGGCTTTAATTGAATATATAATACACTTAATTTGGATAACTTTAGCCCTATTTTCGAACCATTTCTTTTATCATCACATTTATTTCAGTTTTCCTTGTTTCTCGATTTTCACTGAACAGTCAGTAGTAAATTAGTCATAACTTGCTCAATAAAAATTTAATTGATGAGCGGTTTGAATCTTTGGAAACTAGAAAGATATGACTTTAATTTGATATATTATATTATGAATTAGAATAACTATAGACTTACTTCCGAACCATTCATTTTATCATCACACACATAAAACAAATTCAATTTTAGTGATGACAAAGGAAAACAAATATTGATATGTAGTTTTAATTATATTTATTCTATCTTTTTTTTTTTTTTTTTGGTTGATTTTTGGATTGATTTTGTTGTTTGATTTGTGGGTTTTACAATTATTGTCTTTCTTTAGGATGCTATCATCAAATGCTTTTTTTGTTATAGGTGGTGGTCAATTCTAATTGCAGCAAATGGATTTGTGTCACAAGACTTTTATCTTCATGACTTCTTCAATACTTCAATTAAGTTGCCTTCAGATTATACTGTTAGAGTTGTTGTTGCTTTCTATGTGAGTTCTTTTCTCAACATTTTTAATTTTTTTTATTTCTAAAATAATAATAATAAAAATAATTCACTTTATCTTCTCAACAATCAAAATCAATTTTTTCCTTGGCTCTGCAAGTCTCTTGCTTTAAAGTTCACATTTTTCAACAAGGTTTCTCTTTCTTTAATTAGTTTATAGATTTATCAATAATACCCAGTGGGTTATCCTGTAAATTTTTTGCTTTGACAAAGTTTTAAACTTTGGTAGCAAATGTCAAATGACAACATATTTGAGAAGAATCATGATGATATAAACTTTGAGTTCAATTTGTGGATATTTTATTTATTAATTTTTTTAATTATCAATTCAATATAAAATGAACTTAAATATAGAAAATATATATTTAAAACACAAAAAAACCAATAATAATGTAAAAAAAAAATATAATAAACATAACCGTGCAACGCAACTTGAAAATGAATATAAGTTATAAAAATTACAGAAGATCAATATAAATTTTGAGTTTAAATAGTTGATTTTGATAATATTCAGGTAATATTAAATATCATATACGATTCACTACAAAATACTGACATCAAATATCAAATGTATTTTTGCAAAAATAATATCAATTGTACAAGGTGATGATCCTGAAAATATAATTAGACCATATAATATTCAGGTGATCTTCTCAAGTTAGATGAAATGATTTAATAACATCTACTTATACTTGAATAATTAATTATACAAGTTACAATTATTTAATGTTTTATTTAAACACAAACTATTATTAATATATATATATATATAATATTATATATATGATAGTAGGTTATTGTGTTCTAAGTAAATTGTTACAATCTATTTCAAAAATATTGACATAAATATACTCACCCAAGACGGGGGCATCATGTCAGTGTATAATGAATTTTTGACAATTAACGCGTAACTAATGACGCTATAAAACCTGTTATTACCATCATAAGACTAAGCAAAGACAAGAATGTCTCAGGAGTCAAAGAGCTAATCATGTCAAAGCAATTAATTAATAACAAAATATTGCATGTAACAATATTTGATATATAATATGGGTTGAAATATTTTGAGAACAGACTAATCAAAAAAAAAAAAAAATCCATATGGTGCATGAGAATTAAGTGATAGTTTCAGGTCGATTGAGAAAGAGAAAAGCAAATGAATGAGAAGAGAAGAGAACTGTTTAAAAAATAAATTAGGTTAACTGTTCCCACCAAAAACCACATTAAATGTGAGTCCACTTCCACCATGGTGGACAAAATACAAACAGTTTCTTTTTTTCAAATTTCAAATTAAACACTTGTAAATTTTTGTCCTTAGTAACTGTCGATTACCACTAAATTTGTGCACAATTTAGACTCATACTTCAACCTTTTTTATCTTTTCTTATATTATTATCGACAACTCTGGGTTGGAGGCTAATTCAAACAAAATTAAGTTGTAAAGGCGTCAATAATTTTCAAAAGTATTTAAATATCGGTTCAAATATTGTCAACAAAGAAAGTAAGTCTTAAGAATTTTCCAAAAAGTAGTAAATATCTTTTTAAATTACTAAAAAAAAAAACTTGTAGATATGCAAACACCCTTTGGAACCACAGTTCAAAGATAATACAGTCTTAAACAGTCCATCAAAATGTTGAAAAGTACTAAAAATTGTAATTATAAAACTATATAAGATTTGAATGGGTGAGAATGGTTGGATGTGAAGCAAAGATTTGAAATTTGTAATGACGTTATGGATTATGTTTTTTGAAGAATGTGTTAAAGCACAACAAAATGGTAACCAACTATATCTAGATGCTCTAACTTTATTCCATAATCGTTACTTTACAATCAAATCACTGATCTTGTAAGTATATTAATGTGTCTAAAATAACGCCAATGGACCTTTACCTATTAAAGCACACCACTAACTTATAAACCACCAACAACCAATTTTTCTCTTTTATTTTTGGGCCAAACTCTTTTTAACCATTGTCAATGGCGAATATAGAAGGATGGACAACTGTATATGAGAGGATAGTGAAAATATAAATCGACTTAATCTTGAAGAAAAAGTAGTGTATACCATTAACATATGATTTTTATCACATAAAACAATTATTCAAAAACCAACCTAATAAGCGTGGTATGATATTTATGAAAAATTATTACAGTATCTCTTAGAAGGTTAGATAATAATTCAGACACACATATGCATACAAATTTAATTCACAGGATTAGAAAACCCTCGTTACATCGATAATGCTAGTGGATGTATTAAAGAGGATTTTAGAGCATTATAATATGGTAAAAAGTCAGAAGTTTTGCTATCCAACTTTGTATGATTTTGATTCAAATTTATTATCGTTTAGGAACTCTAAATGTTGGTCCCACTTGCCAAAAATTCTATAACTTATTTTTGAATTTAACGTTTGTTTTCTTCAGTTATATGTCAAATAATTTTTAATTTAAAAATGAAAGGCCAAAACCAGACGCTGGATAGCCTCAGTGGTATCAGAGCTGTGTGGTGTAACCCGAAGGATCGGAGGTTGTTCAACCCCCCCTCCTTCTAGCGCCTGTTTGAGTATTGTTGTAACCTATTATTTAAGAATATTGATAATATTCAATCTAAATGTCAATTATACTTTCCTGCGTGTGAAATGAGATTATTTTGGCTTGCCTTCCGATTAGATTCATAAAATTAAATAATGTGTTTCTAACAATATCTAAATATTCATGATGATGAATGTTATCTTAAAAATTCTATTTCTTCTAATCTAAAATAATTATTTTTTATTTTAGTGAGTAAAACAAATACACTAACAAATTTTATTTTTTTTTTGTAAAACTATATGTGCTTCTAGAACCAAAAAATCCTGTTTTTTGATGATACATTTTTGGAGCTTTTTTTGTTTTTTTGTAATAGATTTCCTCTGATTAAAATGCAATATTTTTTTTTTTCAAAATATTATATTAAAATGAAGTGATTGAAAGGGTTCTTTATTTGTTGAAAAAAAACAAATTATTGTAGTAGGGAAATTTCACTAAATTTCCATACTTTGACATGGCATTTAGTCTAAGTTCTTTCTTCCAAGTCCGCAACACCAAGGCCAATTGTATGGACATTATAATGACCAATAAAGGACCTAGTACTAAAGCTGATTTTTGCTCTTTGAAAAATCCACAACATTGGTCACCAATCACACAAAGTTAATGCTAAAGCTAGGGCCCCCAACTTTGTTTTTATTTTATTATTTATTCAAAAACAAATGAGTTGAGGGATTACCTCTGCGTGATAAGGCATTCATACAAATTTGGTACTAGAAGCAATTAAGAGCCTATTGTCTGTGGTGCCAAATACAAAAAGCTAATGCCCAAAAGTCATCCTCCACTCTAGTGGTCATCAATCCTCCAAACTTTCAAAAGCAAAAAGCAAAATGCTAAAAACGTATATCAAAAGTGACCCAAAAAAGTTTTGGGGAATGGGTCGTTATTCGTGTACACAGAAATTTCTTTTTCACTTATTCTAACCTAGACAGAATCTTGACATATGTATTAAACAATTCACTCTGCTTATCAAAAAAATTTACCTATTCATACTTGTATAATATAATAGTTAAAATATAAATGATGTAATACATCAGAATTTTAAAACAATGAAAGGAATCATAATAACTAATATACATCTATTATTTATTATATAATTTACGGAATTGATATCCCAATTAATAAATATAAAGATGATGTGAACATCCGAAAAAAAATAGCTAAAAAGATTGAAGAAGGAAAGCGGGTTGAGAGAGGAAAAGCAGAAGGGTGGAGATGCAAGAGGGTGATGGATGGGATGGGAATGGATGGAGTGGGTTGCAGAGCCACGTGAGTGACCCACCACCATCACCACTAACACCACCCGTTCTTATAAGGCCATTTCCAGTGGATTTCTTGGTTGCTTCATATCAACGCTAACAGCCAAAATCACCCAACCACACAAACAATCAACAATCAAATAGCTAAAAAGAAAGCTAAAGTTATAAGGGTACTATCATTGCTTCTTTGACAAAAATCCACACTTTCTTTGTTGCATTGCCCACTACCTTAACCCTTTTAATTCCTCCCTTATTTAAATTCTTCCTTCAACTCATGTATAAATGTGTATCAGCCTTCATTTATTTTCGTGAAGTGTAATTGTCTATCAACAAATTGAATTCAATCTTTTATTTCCTATAAATTAAAATCATCATTTGGAGATAAATGATATCTATAACACATAAAGTTATTAATTATTTTCTCTTTTTCTACTTTGAAATTAGTTTGTTTTCTCTAGAGCCAACTTTGAGGGGTATATAGGTCTTAGGGTTTTCAATAATCAAGAGTAATGTTACGTGAATCTGTAATTATACGAAGTTACTTATCATATCATTCTATTAATTAAAAAAAAATATTGTCAAATCAGCTGTTACATAGGTAAGATACAAATTTGAGATTCTAATTTGTATGAATTAATTTAGTAATTGCATAAGGAGATGTTGCTAAACCAATTACCAATGATAAACTTAGGGGTTGCTGTGACGGTTAAAAAGTTTACTCTTTTATTGACTCTATGTGTTTGAACATTAGGAGTCATTTATCACAAATTTAATATGGGTACTTGGAACATGAACTTGTAAGGTTGTTCAATGGGCTCGGAGATTAATTAAGGTGCTTAATAAAATGATCTGATAGTCCGATGTGATTAAAAAAAAAAAAAATGGAGATACAAATTTGAAATCTTAATTTTGTAATTAAACATTATTGTCAATGTAAACATGCACCTGAAATTTTTTATCTTTTAAAGTATGAACATAAAAAACAAAAAAAAAAAAAAAAAAAAAGAATTACCTCTTACAGTTATCACTGGTTTAGAAAATGCCGAGGTCCGAACCTTAAAATTTTCAATTATGAAATAGTTGTATACAAAACATGTAATTAACTAACACTCCAAATTATTCCATGTTTCCATTGCTGAATGCTAGTGGCTATCTTTGGTTGGCCACTAAAATAACCTTTTCCTTTGATCATCTTTCTAAATTCTAATGCTAGTGGTTCTCTAATCTCCCATACTTTTCACTCCTCCATTCCTCTCCCTCTCTCCCTGCAACTTGCCATTTCTTTAAACTTCCCTCAACATTTAGCTTCCTTCATAAATGTTAAATGCTAGATAAACACACAGTAAAAGTATTTGGTTTTTATCATGAGGAGAGAGGGACAAAAGAAACTAACAAGACCCACTCCACTCTCCTCCTCCCCAACAACAAAGAAGACTCCCCAAAAAGCCCTTACTCCCAGCAACGACAGACTGAAACGCGATGAATGGAGCGAGGCGCGGTTTCAACTCTACTTGAGGGCTTATGAAAAACAAATGGGTGCTCAGAAATCGGGCCAAACTCAAGGGACATGAATGGGAAGAGGTCGCGGCGACACGTTTCGTCGCGAGCGAATAACACAAAGTCTCCAAAAACTCAAACGCAGTGCAAGAACAAGATTGAGTCAATGAAGAAAAGGTACAGATCAGAGTCTGCTAATGCGGATGGATCATCTTGCTTTTGTATCCACGCCTCGATCTTTTACTACGTGGAAGTGCTCAGCCGCAGCCTCAGCCGCTGCAGCAGCAGCAGACCAACCGGTTAAACCTCTTTGATGTTGCTTGAACCGTCGCCGCAGCTACTCCGCCTCTGCCGCGGCTCCTCCACAAGGGGTTCCAGCGGCTACTGGAAACACTCAAAACTCACATGGGTCCATTGGGAGTTGGTTAGGATTGGCAAGGTCAGTGTCAGATGTTTCAATGGAAATTAATCAAACATTTTTTTTTTAAATTTTTGAGTTAATAATAAATTACTGGAGAAGGTATGCAGTAAAATTTATTATTAAATTTTTGAAAAGATATGCAGTCAAACTGATATTTATACTCAGAATTTTACTTCAATTTTTACTTTATCAAATCGATCCATATATTTATTATTTATTTAGCAACAGAGAAAAATAATTACTGCAGGTAGTATTTGATTCAAAAAGAGGAAATTAGTTGACACCTAGTATATAAGGAATATTTGCTGTTGAAAGGAACAATCTTTTAACTTTCATCATTCATTCAACAATATTACCATACTTGGGAGCATCTATATAGAAGCAATAAGGAGAAAAAAAAGTAGTTAGATTAGAGAGTTTATGGACATATCACATCAGTTTTGTCGAACTCAATTTTATCATCATATTTACAATATATATTATATATAGATAGACTCTCCGGACAATATTACGCCATACAGAAGTTGGAAACAGAAAATGTCCCCCAATGCGATAGTTGGTGTTGGGAGACGGTATAACAAATAAAAAAAATTTGTGGCAAAATTAATCTCGAAGAGTTTTGGCGTTGGCTTATGTAGCCATCCGCCCGGTGTCAGGGCTCATTGTTCCGACAATGGTGCTTGGACGATTTGCGCCGGTGTGAGTTGCCCAACGCGGCTTTTCCCTTTCGATGCCATGGCTGCGTGGGACATCTCTCTTTTCCAATTGTGATAAATGCAATATGGTGTGATTTATTAGATCGAGAGAGTATATAAAGTGATATGTTTGTTTTGTTAGAAGTTTTAAAATTTAAATATGTAGTATTATATACGGATAAAGTTTCATTAAATTACGTTGCTTCCTTTTGACAGGAAGATGGGGTGGAAAACTAAAATATCAGACCATTATCAGACAAGAAGCCATGGAAACAGACAGTAGCACACCAGCTCTATACAGTCACGACAAGGAGAAGTTAACGGCGAAGAAATTGAAGATGAAAATGGAGAAAAAGAAGAGGGCGAAAACGGGAAGAATGGGAAATAGCTGAAAGCCCGGTGGCTAGCAGAAGTAGTGGTGAGATCAGAACAAGCAAGAATGGAGACAATGAGAGAGATTGAGAAAATGAGAGTTGAAGCTGAAGCTAAAAGAGGAGAAATGGACCTCAAAAGAACTGAGATCATTGCCAATACTCAACTTGAGATTGCAAAACTCTTTGCTTCAACTAAGGAAAGGTGTTGATTCTTCCTTAAGGATTGGAAGAAATTAATCATATTTAGTAGTAGCTAATTACAAAAAATTTTACGGTAGCGGGAGGGTGAAATCATTGCAATATCATTCGATCTTTGTAAAACCATGAATAAGAACGATAATTTTTGGATGGGATAAAGGGTATTAATCGCTCGTCTGATCGATGATCTTGATTAACTTTTTTCTGTATGATAATTTCCTCCTGTAGAATGATCCCTAATTATATAAATGTAATGGAAGGAATATAACGTTACTTAGAGTTGTGTTCATTGAGGAATGCAGTATTTTTACACACAAATGATTATTATATAAATTTTTATTTTTCAGAATGCTTCTTGTTGTGCGAGAGTTTTTGACAAGCTCGGAAATCAGGTATAGCTCGGGGAAAGTGAAGCTGGAGCAGCGAGCTACTGGACAGTTGTTTACAGATTGTAATAAGTCTTATCCCTAATATCAAGGAGAGGATTTCGGAACCTTATCGTTCAATCCCAGACTTAGCGCAATCACGCCAATCATGGGATTAACTTTCCATGACTAAACCATGATCCCGAAAATAATGGCCGTTATCAGATTTGTATAAAAACCTAGAAAACTCATTGTAAAGGGTTAGCAATTTTAGAGAGATTATACTTATTTTGTACTCAATGCATCAATAGATAACAAATAGATAGGCCAGAGAGTTAATAGCTCACTGGATCACTTTAAAAACTGTTGGTGGCTTTTTTATTCATATTGCTGATTTTAATTAATCACGCGCACATTCAATCGGATTCCGTCAAGGTCAATTGGATTTTTCCAGTTGTTGCATAATTTGTAACAGCATTTTGGCGCTAGAAGGACGGCAAACATTCTGTAATCTTATTTTCCAACAATAACCACCGTTCGACCACCATGGTACATACCAAAAACTCTGTAGCCAACACTGGTAACAACCTTAATGAGATACTGGGACAGGCCATCAAGAGGTCAACCAGGTGGCCCCAACGAGTCACCCACCATTGATCCCAATTGTGATTCAGCCAATGAATGCATAAGGGGGTGGCACATCCAATCCGGATAATAAGGGTGTTGGACATGTTGAGATCACTCAACAATACGTGTAGACCCTCAACAAGATGTGGTCGTGTGAAGAATGCACAGCAAGAGAGTCCATCGTCAAGCCAACGAAACATCACTAAGCCAACCCCAAACTGAGAGAATGAAACTGCAAATGTAGTTCTAGCTCACCCAATGAGCACCATCATAGGCGACGTAGGACAAACATTGTGCATCAACTAGAGGCCAACTCATAATAATCTGGGACAACGACCTGGAAAAAAGCCTCTAGAAGAAAATACAGGTTTGCAAGGACACTGCTCACCCTAAGTAGCATAAAATTAAACTTGGCATGTCGGTCAGGACCCATGCCAGGGCAAGCTCATTCTGAGCTCGCGGAGGTCAAAATGCATGTCAATTAGACGCCCAACGTGCCGGTTTGCACCACATCAAAGGAGAAATAACCCAGATAGGATATCACCTATCATCTGAGCAACTATAGTTGACAGCATGCACTAGCTTGCAATAAACTTGGCACACAAAGCACCGATCTTTGACACCACATCACTAACAACGAGCCAATAGAGCCTGGGAGTAGAATGCACTGTGAATACGGAGTTGGATCTGGTATAAAGAATGCTTGATGACCTGAGGGCTCGTCGGGAAAACCAAGCCACAGGAGTAGTAAACTCCCCATTTTTAGGAGTGGTGCGCCAGACACCTTTACCTCAAGGATTCAAAGCACGGACATCAAGTTCAAAGGAAGTGGTGAACCTAAAGATCACCTTGATGCTTTTAATGACCTGGTTGAGTGCACTTAAGTTTGTGATCACGCAAAGTAACCCTTGTAGGAGATGCGAATAGATGGTATAAAAGGCTCGCGTGAGCTTCATCCATTCATGGCAACAGTTCACTTGCTATATATCCAGCAGTTCCAGGGAGAAGGCAATTCACCATACCCTTGAGTTACTTAAGCAACATCCGGAAGAAAAAGGTGAAACTTGACTTCATATAATAAGGTTTCGGAATGAGCGGTCAAAGGACATGGATGCACTAGAAGAGTCAATCCGAACGCTTAATGTCAAGATTAGACCACAAACAGACCTTTGAAAAGATTTACAAGGCGAGGATCACGTGGTCTTGCCATATTATCAAATTGCGGCCAAATACCAACTATTAGAAAGCTTAGTGGCTGCATTGGCGGGACCCGAGCAGTGCCCTTGTCCAGCAAGAAATGATCGATTCGAGGAAAAGAAAAAGGGTTATCAAGATCGAGGTGACCGAGATAAGCCACCATTTCCCGAAGAAATAGAGAACCAACCAAAAAGGGGAAAAGAGCCTTTCCTCGTTTTGCCCCGTACACCCCCTGGTGGTCCACTCAATCAATCTTGGCAGTATCAATGAGGTATAGAAACTACCTCGTCCTAAAAAAATGAAGGGGCAAAAAGGCAAAAGAGACTTCAAAAAGTATTGTCGTTTCCATAGGGACATTGACAATAACATAAATGAATGTCATGCCCTGAAGGATGCAATCAAAGACCTCATCAAAAGATGTCATCTCAAAGAGTTCATTGACAAAACATGAACTCGTGACGATCAAAAAGGTCATGGCGAGCAACAGCTAGTGTCTTTTCAAGCAAGAGGTCACCAGGTAAGAATGATTTATGGTGGGCCTAACATTGCAGGAGATTCCTGACATGCTCGCACACAACATGCCCAAGAGGCAAGAATAGACTTGGTGCCCCAAGTTCTTAGCCTTGAGTCGTCAAAACAGCCCAAGGCAGAGAGCAAAATCATTGGCTTAATGGAAGAAGAGGGCGACATGGTACATCACCCCGCCGTGATACGCTTGTGATCAAAACTAAGATCAGGAACAACGTGTTGGAGTAGGTGCCCTAGAGCTAATAAATTATTATAGAATTAACTCTTTGTAATAATGTTTATTAATCAATAAAAGGCATTTGCTACTATATCATGTAAATCATATTTGTATGTGTTGATATATGTCCTTAGGATGGTAGAACCGTGAGAAAGTATAAAGTGTTTCAAATCTTGATAGTGAGAACCCTATGATCACATATGGTGGCCATTCTAGAAATGTCCGTAGCCCCAGTATTATTCTGACCAAGGATATAGATAATACGGTAAGGTTATTATAGTGTTAAACGATCATGTCGAAGGTTAGTGACTAATCTCACTTGTCAAGGTTGTTTGTCAACAACCTAGTATAACACATGGGTGCTTGCTATAGACAAATTCACTGGACTAACCCACCAGAGGATTCCATATAAATGGTAACCCTAGTGTCTATGGAATAAATCTTCTAACGAATGGTGGTGCATGTGATCCTTAGACTTGACATCACCAGAGTGCCTTGTGCACCGATTAGTATAGTTTAACACTAGCCCAACACAATTCTATTCAGAGCTGTCAATACGATAGTGATTGACTGCATCGAGGAGTGTATCAAGACTATGGTGGATCGACAAATGATTCATCACTCCCAGGTACAGGAGAATTTATCTCACTATACAATTTAGTAAATGGCAATGACACTAAATCTATGGCCACGGTGGGATTGAGTTGTTGCTCAGTTCAATTTATTTATCCAGTCATTGGTCCAGTAACTGAATACAAAGATATCGAGAGTAACTGAGGTTGACACTATTTCTACACCTCAGTCTCAATGAGATAACGGATGGTGAAATGATTTAATTGCATGGTAACCATATCGTTAATAGGTAGTTATTTCGTTGAATGTGAATCTATCGGGTGGCCATGATGCCTTACTAGGGGTCAATCTTAGTCTGTGTGTAGTGAGACGATTAATTAGTAGTAATCGCGATACTACTCACTGTCGGTATGATGAGGAGCCTACGGGTCACGGACTTAGAAGATAATTTAAGAATCAATTTGTACAAGAGGTATTTTCGTCTTTTAGACGAAAGGGTATTTTGTTAATCTCATAGTGCAATTAAATTTATTGAGGTTATTGCCTGTATTTAATTTAATATTGAAATTAAATTAGTGAGATTATATTTAAATATATGTATGCATATGAATTATTATTATTAATTAAATGTTAATATATTTTATAAATATATTAATTGATTTTAATTATAATAATAATTAATTAAAAAATAAAATACCATAACAAGGGTGTTTGGATACGAGGGTGGATTAGGATTGGAGCTCATGCCTATTCCTTATATGAATAGGGTTTTAGCACATGAACTATATAAGTGCATGTGTGTTAAAGAAAAATTTAATTCATGAATGAATGAAAGAAAAGAGGCAGCCCTTTTACTTTTACCCTCTCACGTTTCCCTTTGTGTGTGAATCAAAGTTTTTCTTTGATTCAAGTTGTTTCTTGAAGCCATTAAGTGGATCTAGCAAATCCCTTCTTGGTTCTTCAGATTGTCTTCGTATGGATCACCATTCATTCGGTTTTACATTGAATCGGTGCGAAGTTGATTCAAAAACAATTGAAGGAGCCTCCAAACGTGCGTAAGATCTCTTATCCTTGTCTGGATTGATATTATTTTGGGCAGCATTTTGATTTAACATGTAAACTATATAATCTATACCTAGATCTTGGCATATAAGGAATCGATTCATCCTTTTAATTTTTGATTTTCCGCTGCGTTGGGTAGATTGATTCCTAATAGCAAGGTATTCTGGATCATGGTAAATAATGACAATGCGGTCAACATTATCTACTTAACGCATTCCGCAAAATATGATTCATCGAGCGAGACTTAAAGTAATCTCCTACACCTTTGTATGCCTTCACCAGGGATTGTTTGTTTCCTAAAGGCATGATCACCCTGCCCATCACCTTGGATGAGGAGCCCCATACGAAGACGTTGATGGTAGAATTTTTTTATAGTAGACTACCTAACAGTGTAAAACGCGGTGTTGGGCAAGCCACTCCTTGACAGTTTGAATGCAGTAACTTGTGTCCGCTGCCAGGCGATGAAATTCTCCACTCCAAATGGGATCAAGATTGTTAGGAGTTGACAAGACTCCAAAGAGTTGTATAAAAGAGCAGTCAGTACAGTTGAAAAATGGAGGCGACCTCAGACAATGGTGATCGTAGGAACCAAGCCACAACCCGGACCACTTTGGGATACAATAGATCCTCGTATCCATAAGGAGGAACCATTAACTAGTACAATAAAGGAGCTACGCAAGGTCCCTATCAGTAAGCAGGGACTGACTTGCATATTAAAGATTAAGGGCAACCTCAACAACGGGCTATCAGAGAAGTTAATTGGGTTCCTGACAGAGAATTTGGACATGTTCCCCTGGGTTCATGCAAACATGGTAGGGATCAGCACCGAAATTATGTGCCACAGGTTTAACATTGACCCAGAAGTCAGGCCAATCTAACAGAAAAAAAGGTCAATGGATGTTGAGTACTCTAGGGTGCTCAAGGAAGAAGTTGATAAACTCCTCCATATCAACTTCATAAGGGAAGTGAAATATGCACACTGCCTCACCAATCCTGTCCTTGTCAAAAAATCAAACAGCGAGTGGCGGACTAATGTTGATTTTACCTATCTAAACAACGCGTGCCCAAAAAACAGCTTTCCTTCACCTCGGATAGACTGGCTAGTAGATGTAACGACCATGAACGCACTACCTAGCTTCATGGATACTTATTCGGGATATAATCAAATCCTGATGTATAAGCTTGATGAGGAGCACACCTTAGTTATTATTGCCCGAGGTATTTATTGTTAGAGGGTTACACCATTCGATTTGAAGAACACTGGGACAACATACTAGTGTTTAGTTAATAAAATGTTTGCGAAATTGATCAGCAGAATCATTGAGGTGTACATTAACGACATGCTTGCCAAGTTAAAGGATGCAAAAGATCAAGTCGAGCACATGAGAAAGATGTTTAGTATCCTCAGAAAATACTAGATGAAGTGAAACCCCCTGAAGTGTGCATTCGGGGTTAGCTCAGGGGAATTCCTAGGATTCATGGTAAATTAGCGCAGTGTTGAAGCAAACCCAGAGAAAATTCAAGCACTATTGAACATGCAAAGCCCAACAAAGTCGATGCAAGTTCAAAGCCTGACTGGGTGAGTTATTGCTCTTGGTCGCTTCGTTTCTCGAGTGACGGACAAGTGTCTACCATTTTTTGAGGTATTGAAGGGTAATAAAGAGTTCAAGGGGACCAAGGAATGTGAGAGAGCTCTCCAAGAGTTGAAGAAACACCTCGTGCAGCCTACACTATTATCAAAACCAATACCCAGAGAACCACTCCTCTTATACCTATCTATGTCTTTACACGTGATCAATGCAGCACTACTTCGCGGGGAGGAGAGAGTCCAGTGGCCAATTTATTATGTAAGTAAACGATTGTTGGATGTGTTAGAGTCATGAAAGTGACTCTATTTTGGTGATAAAAATACCCCATGTATGATTAAATTGAAGTATATTGAGACAATTAAAGAAT